>NC_036848.1:51212205-51213448 GCF_002910315.2 Salvelinus sp. IW2-2015
TGTAGTATATGTCTGGTGTAATGTAGTATATGTCTGGTGTAATGTAGTATATGTCTGATGTAGTGTAGTATATGTCTGGTGCAGTGCAGTATATGTCTGGTGTAGTGTAGTATATGTCTGGTGTAGTGTAGTATATGTCTGGTACTGTAGTATATGTCTGATGTAGTGTAGTATATGTCTGATGTAGTATATGTCTGATGTAGTGTAGTATATGTCTGATGTAGTGTAGTATATGTCTGATGTAGTATATGTCTGATGTAGTGTAGTATATGTCTGGTGTAGTGTAGTATATGTCTGGTGTAGTGTAATGTAGTATATGTCTGGTGTAGTGTAGTATATGTCTGGTGTAGTATATGTCTGTAGTGTAGTATATGTCTGGTGTAGTATATGTCTGTAGTGTAGTATATGTCTGGTGTAGTATAGTATGTGTCTGGTGTAGTGTAGTATTTGTCTGGGGTAGTGTAGTGTATGTCTGGTGTAGTGTAGTATATGTCTGGTGTAGTATAACATATGTCTGGTGTGGTGTAGTTTAGTATATGTCTGGTGTAGTGTAGTGTATGTCTAGTGTAGTGTATGTCTGGTGTAGTGTAGTATATGTCTGGTGTAGTGTAGTGTATGTCTGGTGTAGTGCAGTATATGTCTGGTGTAGTATATGCCTGGTGTAGTGTAGTATATGTCTGGGGTAGTGTAGTATATGTCCGGTGTAGTATAGTATATGTCTGGGGTAGTGTAGTATATGTCCGGTGTAGTGTATGTCTGGTGTAGTGTAGTGTGTCTGGTGTAGTATATGTCTGGTGTAGTGTATGTCTGGTGTAGTGTATTGTAGTGTATGTCTGGTGTAGTGTATTGTAGTGTTTGTCTGGTGTGGTGTAGTGTCGTGCAGTATATGTCTGGTGTAGTGTAGTATATGTCTGGTGTAGTATATGGCTGGTGTAGTATATGCGTAGTGTAGGTCATGTCTGGTGTAGTGTAGTATATGGCTGGTGTAGTGTATGTCTGGTGTAGTGTTGTATATGTTTGGTGTAGTGTAGTATATGTATGGGGTAGTGTAGTATATGTCTGGTGTAGTATATGCGTAGTGTAGGTCATGTCTGGTGTAGTGTAGTATTTGGCTGGTGTAGTGTATGTCTGGTGTAGTGTTGTATATGTTTGGTGTAGTGTTGGATATGTTTGGTGTAGTGTAGTATATGTATGGGGTAGGTTAGTATATGTCTGGTGTAGTATATGCGTAGTGTAGGTCATG
>NC_036848.1:51213867-51351514 GCF_002910315.2 Salvelinus sp. IW2-2015
TATGTCTGGTGTAGTGTAGTATATGTCTGGTGTAGTGTAGTATATGTCTGGTGTAGTGTAGTATATGTCTGGTGTAGTGTATGTCTGGTGTAGTGTAGTATATGGCTGGTGTAGTATATGTCTGGTGTAGGGTTGTATATGTCTGGTGTAGTGTCGTGTAGTATATTTCTGGTGTCGTGTAGTATATGTCTGGTGTAGTTTTGTATATGTTTGGTGTAGTGTTGTTTTGTATAGATTGTGGTGTAGTGTGTTTTTGTCTGTGTGTAATGTCTCACTAGTTCTCTCTTTGCTGTGTCTTCCAGGTGTTCCAGAAGGAGCTGGGTAAGCGGACGGGGAGCGTTGCGGCCCTGAAGCGTTCGGCTAAGGACCTGATTGAGAGCAGCCATGAAGACTCCTCCTGGGTCAAAGCTCAGATGCAGGAGCTGAGCGCTCGCTGGGAGACAGTTTGCGCTCGCTCAGTATCTAAACAGACCCGGCTGGAACAGGCACTGAGTCAGGTAGGACTCTTACTATGCCAAACCTCTCTTCATCACTCATTCAAAATGGTGGTGTTCCAAGACATCTTTTTATGCAGTTTCACAGATGATCAGATCTCACAAAGCCCGATGATCTGTTAAAACGTCTCAGAAACATCATTCATATGATCATAGCAATTCATAGCAATCGTTTGAGGAGTGCAGTGTGTCTGCAAAAAAGACGACGCCACCATTAGGACCTGGCTGAATGCTTAGAGGAATGCTTTGGGGGACTTGTGTGTTTATGAACCTCTCTTGCCCCTGGGCCCTGTCCCCTGGCTGCAGGCTGAGGAGTTCCACTCTACAGTCCATATGCTGCTGGAGTGGCTGGCCGAGGCCGAGCAGAGCCTGCGTTTCCATGGCACCCTGCCCGARGACGAGGAGGCCCTCGGGGCTCTTATCGAGCAGCACAAGGCAAGTGACCTTTAGCCTGGAACATTGCCATCCTATAGAATAACAGTGTTTCCCTGCAGATTATTTTCCAGGCCTTGCACAAAGGTCTCTAAAGCAAAATCCATAATATAGAATAAGTTCAATAGTTAAAATCAGACCAAATGTGAAATGCAATATCTGGTCATAGGTGAAGTTGTTTTGGGCTGTTTAAAGGTTTGTATATACTGCAGGGGTGGGGCTTGCATGGAACAATTTTAATTGTAAGCAAACTAGTACCTAGCTCAACCATATGGCAGTTAAGGCTGCTATTTGCAGAGACTGTGGGTATGTTTCATCATTCTTTTCTGATGAGGCTTCCTCATAATGTATTGTTGATGTTTAAAACACACTTCACTTTGACTGTCTCCACACGTCTGTCAAGCTCGGCAGTAAAAGTAGAAATGCCATACATGGATTTTAGATCGTGGTTTGCTATTCCGTGCCAACTACTTCACAATATTGAGTTTTTCTCAAGCATGATCTCACTGGATCTAAAATAGTCTCCCCTGACTTCACATAGCATGACTTTCTTCATCTCCACTTGATCAGGTATTGACAGAGGAACAGAGAAATTACTTGTTGGRTGCTACGTTTTGCCGCAAACATTGCCGATTGCTAATGGAAACCAACGGTTCTCTTTCAGGAGTTCATGAAGAAACAGGAGGAGAAGAGAGTGGGCCTGAACAAAGCCACCAGTATGGGGGAGGCTATCTTGACCATCTGCCACCCAGACTCTATCACCACCATCAAACACTGGAACACCATCATTAAAGCCCGCTTCGAGGAGGTCAGTGAACACTTACATGCCTGTCTGCTGTGCGTCATACTGGAGGGTGAGAGATCATAGGCCTATATCACGGCAAAGCAGTCTGCCAACTCCTTACATATCGCTTGCATAACCTCAATGCTTGGCAGAAAGTTTCATCACGTTTCTCAATCGTACCGATACATTACTTTGTCACTTGGCTGTAACTAACCATAGACAAAGTGGAATGMAGCCATGAATGTAAATCTTGTTGGGGAGTCCAAATAATACACTCTTAGAWAAAAGGGTTCCYAAAGGGTCCTTTGCGGAGGGATAGGGTTCTAKCAAGAACCGTTTTCACCAGAAGAACCGTTTTTGAAAGAAATTGTTCTTAGATGATTGTTTGGAATGCAAGAAGGATTCTTTGGAAGGTAGGAAGGGTTCTACATAGTACCCTTCTGAGTCTGAATAAGCTTTTTTATTGTATATTTTTCTCTTTTAAATTGTGCCTGAGCATTAATGGTTACCTCAGTGTTTAAACTTTAACATCAGGAGTTTGAGTAATCTGATAAATTTAAAAAGATACGTGTGAGAATGTTTTAAACTGTATATGGGTATATTTATGTATGTACTGTATCGGGCTGGGTTAAATGCGGAAGACACATTTCGGTTGAATGCATTCAGTTTCACAACTGACTAGATATCCCCTTTCCCTTCCCTATCTGGTATTTCCTAGTGTTGATTTTTCATTTTCACTCTGTTTGGAGTAAAACACTAAAAACCACGCCCATCATTATCATATTTCCCAGCATGCTCTATTGCATGATTATTTTCAGAATTGTTTGTTTCAATGTCTGTGTTTTTGCATATACATTGATTGGTTGATTAATCTTGTGCTACATACATATATAAACTAATCCAATCTGTTAGTWGTTATACCATAGGAATAGGAATTTTGCATCACTTTGCAAGCCAGGTAGAATCGGTAGAATCCTTCATAGAGGGTTATAGGAAGAACCTTTAGCAGATTACAGGGTTCTTGATAGAACCCTTCATAGAGGGTTCTAGGTAGTACCCTTCATAGAGGGTTCTAGGTAGTACCCTTCATAGAGAGTTCTATGTAGAACCATTTACAGGGGGTTCTGTTAAGAACCCTATATAGCGGGTGCTAGGTAGAACCCTCTGCAAAGGGTTCTACCTAGCACCAAAAAGGGTTCCCCTATGGGGAAAAACAAAAAGAACCCTACATGGTTCTACTTATTACTAGGTTGTTCCAATGTCTCAGTGGGTTTGAGTATGGTGCTGGCAACACCGGAGTTGTGGTCTTGAATCAGCATGGACCACATATTACTGAACATGTATCACTTTCAACTGTGAATCGCTTTGGATAAAAGCATCTGCTAAATGACCAGATGTAGGCCTATTAAATGTATTATTCATGTTTCGCCATGTTAGGTCCAGGCGTGGGCGCGGCAGCACCAGCAGCGCCTGGCCATGGCCCTCAGTGATCTGCTGGCCACTAAGGAGCTGCTGGAGGGTCTTTTGGGCTGGCTGCAGTGGGCTGAGACCACACTCAATGACAAGGACAATGAGGTCCTGCCTCAAGAGATAGACGAGGTCAAAGCCCTCATCGCTGAACACCAGGTAGCGTATGACCAGGAGCTTGACAGTGTCATCCTTTTTTATTAAAGGATGTTAAGGGTTTGGTGTATTACTTGGTGCTTGGTTGACCAAACATTCTCCACAGCATGCAATATCAATGTTGTTCACCACTTGGCTAGTAGTACTAGAAATGTTAATAGAAGATGCTATTGTAGGTAGAGTAGCTCAATCTGTCTAATAACATGAGTTACTGTATGTGTACTCTGCATGCAGAACATACAGTATACAGTACACACTGAAAAATATGTTTTTTCTGGGTGGCAATGCAGACATTCATGGAGGAAATGACCAGGAAGCAACCAGATGTTGACAAGATCACCAAGACACACAAGAGAAAGGCTGTGGTCGGGAGCGAGCCTGCCAGCCAGTCCCATATCCCTGTCCTGGAGAAAGGAAGAGGTGGAAGTATGTAACCCTACCAGGACCCCTTAAAGGCCCTGAACTCAGCCATCTGGCCCAGCTCTGAGGCACTGCCTTCACCATGACACATCATCCTCATACATTACCTCCTATGCTCTCTGTGTGTTATGTCCCCAAAATTATATCATTTCTATGTTATTTTTGGTATGGAACCAAAGTTATACAATGGAATAGCGGTGTCACTAAACAGGTTGTTTTTCACCTACAGGAAAGCGTTCTCCCACACAAGCCATGTACCCATCTTCACAGCCTCTCATAGAGACCAAGAACCCCAGGGTCAACCTATTGGTCAGCAAGTGGCAGCAGGTGTGGCTACTGGCCCTGGACAGGAGGAGGAAACTCAATGATGCCATGGACAGACTTGAGGAGGTAGATCATTTAGAAACCTCTGTTAGCTTATGACAAATGTCCTGTAATGTTTCAGTATTCTATTCATGTCACGTATAAAGTGTTATGTATTTTAAAAGAGTGTTTTGCAATTATTAGTCATGTAAATTCTGCATTTCTTCAGTTTTATCTGTGAGCAAMAATAAATAAACTCAAACACATTCATGTTAATTACTTTTTTTGCTTCATGGAGACATTCAGGAATTACATTTTAGAGATGTTGAAAAGTATTACGCCAATAAGCTAGCTAGCTTGTTAAGGTCCGTACCATCACTATGCTCAATACAATGTATATCATGGTGTATAATGTATAGTGCTTGATTTTCTTTCAGCTGAAGGAATTTGCCAACTTTGACTTTGATGTGTGGCGGAAGCGCTACATGCGATGGATGAACCATAAGAAGTCGCGTGTCATGGACTTCTTCAGACGCATTGACAAGGATCAGGATGGAAAGGTCACCAGACAGGAATTCATAGAGGGCATCCTCTCCTCCAGTAAGTCATAGTTCTGTTAAGACCTATAACCTCTTCACATTACCAGGATAGTAGGATCAGTAGTGTATAGAGTCTCAGTTCTATTGACTTACAGGTGTAGGATCTTAATTTCTCACAGCAGGAAAATAATCCTGCTGCATCAGGAAATTTGAATTATTGTGTTGATTATAATTAATGCAAAGAACAGAAATAGGACAGCACTCCGGTAAATAAACGTAAATTTACATATTTTTTGGGGGGTATGAGCCCTTCTTCAGCGAGCAAGGCAATGGCAATCAATGTCACAACATAAAGACCTCACAGGTGGGCATAATTATAAATTCCCAGTCAATATTGGCCGAATCAAGAGATCCCAGCAGAGGGAGCAGTGGGGGAAACATGAAAATCAAATAAAGATAGACACACATTTCAAATACATTATGATGTCATTACCTAAAAGCCTTTTTAAACCTTGATTACACTGTGTTTGCATTTCCCGCTGTGCAGGAGGTTTCCTGCAACAACGGGGGTTAAATTAACATCCTATATCTATATACGCTTCACATGACAGAGCCATGCCAAGCTGAGCCGTACTGGGCTGGGCTGAGCCGTACTGGGCTGGGCTGAGCCCTACTGGGCTGGGCTGAGCCGTACTGGGCTGGGCTGAGCCGTACTGGGCTGGCCTGTTTACACATTCACCATAGATGTAACTACAGTGCCTTCAGAAAGTATTCACACCCTTTGACTTTTTCTAGTTTCAGTTACAGCCTGAATTAAACATTTATACAATTTAGATTTTGTGTTGCAGGCCTACACACAATACCCCATAATGTCACAGTGGAATTATGTTTTTAGACATTTTTACAAATAAATTAAACATTTTAAGCTGAAATGTCTTGAGTCGATAAGTATTCAACCCCTTTGTTATGGCAAGCCTAAATAAGTTCAGGAGTAAAAATGTGCTGAACAAGTCACATAAGTTGAATGGAATCATTCTGTGTTCAATAATAGTGTTTAACATGATTTTTGAATGACTACCTCATCTCTGTACTCCACACACACAATTATCTGTAACATCCCTCAGTTGAGCAGTGAATTTCAAACACAGATTCAACCACAAAGACCAGGGAGGTTTTCCAATGCCTCGCAAAGAATTACCTATTGGTAGATGGGTAAAAAAGAAAAAATCTATCTCTTTGAGCATGGTGAATTTATTAATTGCCCTTTGGATGGTGTATCAGTCATTACAAAGATACAGGCGTCCTGTAAGAAGATATTTGAGAAGTTCATAAGAAAATCATTAAATCTTAAGATATTGTTGAGGAATTGCACTTATGAATCTTAAGTTTTTGCGAAAGAAGTGTTTTGTGAATCTGGGCCCAGATCATTAGTGTCAACTGTCCAAGAAATCAGAGAATTCTTACGGCTGTTTTTTATTTCACGTCCCAGAATTCCCCACCAGTCGGCTGGAGATGAGTGCGGTGGCAGACATATTTGACCGGGATGGTGACGGCTATATTGACTACTATGAGTTTGTGGCTGCCCTTCACCCCAACAAAGAGGCATACAAACCCCTCACAGATGCAGACAAAATTGAAGATGAGGTACTACATGTGTTGTAACTCAGACAATATGTACAGTATTACCTGTCTTCATTGTAAAACATGTCTAAATAATGTCATTCTTTATAGGTTACACGCCAAGTGGCAAAATGCAAGTGTCCTAAACGATTCCAAGTTGAGCAAATTGGTGCCAACAAATACAGGGTAAGAGGATTTTTCTAGCACCAACACATGACCTTCACTGTTACATAATGTCCTATCCAATTTGTATGGTTTATAGTGAAACGTTTGCTCTCTGAGAAACTAATGTGAATCTTTTCATTGTTCCTCCCATGCCCAGTTCTACCTTGGAAATCAGGTACATATTTTTGTTGTCTGTTATGTGGTGCTGTGCCCTAATCAACCCCTCCTATCCTTTTTGTTGGCCATGTTTCTTTTCCAATTAACATTAACATTTTGCCAAGAGTCTTCCATAATGTCATCAGAATGGAACTCAGAAGTAGCTACAGCAGACAGCAATAATGCTTTCAGACATTTGCAGTCACTCGATCCTGAAAAGGTCAACTTTTGATTAGTTGTTATTTAGTCTATGATAATAACAATAACTGTGTGCGTAGTTCCACTGGCATAAGTAGTTGGGATATAGGATCGGGTCTGGCTGGCTGGCGTGGGAAAGCAGCTGGTGCCTATGAGTGGTGCAGCGGAGGACCATTGACATAGTAGTAGCCTGCTAGGAAGAACTGTGGAATGAAATAATCCCCCTTTGGGTCATGCCAAGAATTAAATGGCCACAGTGTCATAAACGCACCTTTGTAAATGTAACATGCGCTGGTTGATTGTGCGGGTAAACCTAGTGGCAGTAACATTGTTATTTAGATAGGTAGGAAATAAGATCGACCTTATGATCATTACTAAAGCAAAAAAACAGCATTTAAAGCAGTCAAGTGTTATAATGCTTTGAAGTAAAATGCTGATTCAATTATTCCCTCTTATTCCTTGATGCTTTTGCATTTCAAAAGGAAAGAATAGGTTTTCTAGCCCAACACTATTCCACACAAATCTTCTTATCTCTATGTGCATTAATTGAAGCCTTGGCCAGTTTGGGATTTCTAATTATTTTAATGTCTGCTTGTCTGTTGCTTCTCTTTTATTTCCTGGAAATGATTTGTCTAAATAATGGCTGACATGTCTTTGTGTGACAGCATTCAAAGCTGGCCAAACGCCTTTCCATTGTTAGGGTATTACCCTGCTTGTTTTTATTTATTCAGTTCTAATGTGCAAAGAAATGCATGTTGCAATTCTACATAACTCATATAAAATTCATGGACCATAAGCTTTCTGAAGATGGATGTAAAACGATGATGGGGGTGTTGCTGAGGAGAATTACTATGTAGGGGGAAACATATACACTGTACATATATATTTTGTGTGTCTTCTGCACCAGTTTGTATTAATTTATTACTCAAAATCAACTGAAACAATTCTTTTGACAGTTTGGTCTGGTTCACTGCTTACATGACGATGAGATTATAACAAGCAGGGACAGTCAAAATCTAACACCCCACCTACACGTTGCGGTTTTGGAAAGCTGTATTCTGGTAAATGGCCATTCTTCTCGTGACTATTCTTCAGATCATTCAAATCATCACCTTTACTGTACTCGATCACACAATTCACCAGTGGCATTCAATCATTCTGGGAATCACAGTTTGATGAATTCAAGTGAGAGTGTTACAATAGGCACCTAACTGCAGGCTCATCAGTGTGTGGTCATGTCTGATTGTTACACCATGGATGACTAGAGAGAGACTATTACATGCCATCCCCCATGTTGTCCCTCAGTGTCTCATTGAAGCTTAGCTGCATTGGTTCCTGCATCAATGTCAATGCATCCTCTATGACTATGGTGGTTTGTACTGTACTGATAGAAAGTGCAGCTGTCACGTTGTTGGTTTTGCAGGAGATTCTGTCTGTTTTGTTCGTTTCTTTTATTTGCTATGACGTGATAATGTTTGATGGAAAGCATGAGGCCGTGATTGTTGTGCTATCAAATCTGCTAACCCCATGGCCATATCCAACTGGGTGACCTCACCTCATGACGCTTGGCTGTTTGTTCACCCTCCATGTCAGGCTTGTTTGAAAGCTTTGCAAGATACATGCAAATATCCCATAGTATTCAGGAAAAAAAATGTGTCCCAAAAAAAGGTAAGGATTAACCACCACGCTATAGTGCCCCCTAGTGGTGGAAGAACCTCTCTTCTGCCTAATGGTCTTTATATGATAAACGCCTGTTACAGGAATTCCCAGGTGAAAATGAGACAAAATAATTAGAAAACATTCCAATATTAGAGATGAATACAAATATTGCAACCCTTTGTAACAAATTATTCACTTACTAATTATTACATTTACTTCAAACTTAATCATAAGGGATACATAACATTGTCATAACATTGATATTAACAACAGATGCCCTAACCAGTCATGTCAAGATGACAGTTGTTATATCATGATTATGACAGATGTATGTAGGCTACGATAAGCCTGTTGACAGGGGGTATGAAGTAGTGTTACCCATTTCACCTCAATTACAAATCTATGTATCACAATTTCACAAGTCACAAACCAATCCTACCTTGTAGACAATGATGAATGCACTAATACAATCCGAGAAGGTAAAACCAGTTGGATTGACCCTTTCATTTGTGTCTTTGAGAATGAAACCTTGATGTTATTGCTTTGTGTCTTAATCAATGGGCTCAGCTGAACAACAACAAAATAGAAACCAGACAGAAAACACAAGACAGATGATGTCACCTCTCATCTAGTGATGAAGTGAAATCCATTTTTAGTGAAATCATATTTCAGATTTATATGAACTCTATATGTACTCTACAGTCAGAACATGCAATGTAATCAGGCGATCGGGCACAAACTCCTAGAAGGAGAATCTTCCTCCTAACACATTATAGCATCTGCTGGTTTCTGGTGTTGCACAGCTTCAAGTCTTGTCCAGTGTTGTTGATGCAGAGTAGTGCTCAGTGACTCCCGGCTTCACCTTCCTCTCTGTCCTCCCTGCTCCCTCTGCAGTTTGGAGACTCCCAGCAGCTGCGTCTGGTACGGATCCTACGGAGTACTGTGATGGTGCGCGTGGGTGGAGGTTGGATGGCTCTGGATGAGTTCCTCGTAAAAAACGATCCGTGTCGAGGTAAGATACTAGGCAGAACACTGGAGGGGAACATTTTATAAAATGCAATTCATTGTAATGAAGACAGATTACTGGATTCGATATCTCTCGTGTGTCACTTCTGTTTTAATCGTCTACATTTAGATAAGAGTGCTACTGGTGATTTAGTATTTATTTTGATATGATGTTATGAATGCTTGTTGTCCTCTGCCTGTCAGGTTTCTCTAGTTCTATATTGTCCTCTGCCTGTCAGGTTTTTCTAGTTCTATGTTTTCCTCTGCCTGTCAGGTTTCTCTAGTTCTATGTTGTCCTCTGCCTGTCAGGTTTCTCTAGTTCTATATTGTCCTCTGCCTGTCAGGTTTTTCTAGTTCTATGTTGTCCTCTGCCTGTCAGGTTTCTCTATTTCTATGTATTTCTATGTTCCTGCTAAAAATTCCTTCCTACTGCTCCTACTCCTTCCTTTCCAGTTCATCACCACGGGAGTAAAATGTTGCGCTCGGAATCAAACTCTTCAATTACTCAGTCTCCTATAGGTTGGCAACAAATCTCACACTTTCTCACCTTGCTCCATGAACCCCCCAGTGGTATGTTTCTGCATCACTGTGTGTTTGGGTGTTAGTGTGGGTGTGTGTACATTATGGGTGTATTGTAGTGCTCCTCGTGAATGGCGTTCCCATAAAGTGACTCCACTCGCCTGTCATCCAGCAGTCTGTGGGTCTTCATGCATGCTGTCGTTATCACATCATCTGCTTCTGAAGTGCTTCTTACTTACTGACCTCCAGGCCAACAGCGGCTCTCTCTCTCTCTTTCGCTCTCTGGTTCTCTCTTTCTTTCTCTCTCTGATTCTCTCTTTCTCTCTGGTTCTCTCTCTCTCTCTCTGATTTCTTCTTCTTACTCTTGGTTTCGTCTCTGCCTCTCACTGCCTGAGTTCTCTGCTTTCTCTCCTCTGGTTATCCTTCTCTCGTCCTCGGTTGCTTCTCTCCTCTTCTCTCGTCCTACCCCCTCCCTCGCAATCTCAGCTGTAAGGCTTTCTCCACTACCTCATATTCACATACGCTACGAGCTAGCTCTGGATATCATCTCGGACTCTCACATACACTCTTCTGGTCTCTATCACTCTACGATCTCTGGCCTGTGATTACTCATCTCGTTCTCTCACATCCATAGGTACTCTCTAACTAGCACCTAGTCTTCGCTGAATACTACGCTACTCCTCGGTTCTACTCTCTTAATGGCGTCTTCTTTTGCCTAGAGTTTCTCTCTCTTTCTGCTCATCTGGGTGTCTCCATCACGAGATATCATGCTGTGATTTGGCCATCTCTTCTCTTTAAAAGGCAAGTTTACTGCTCTTGCTGATGTTCCTTCTCACACTTCTCTTCTTTTGGTCAACTCGGGCTCACGCGCAGCAGATAAGTCATACTTCTTCATTTATCATCTCGCGTTCTCATTCTTTTCTTCATCTTTATCTCTGGTTCTCTCTCTTCTCGTTCTCGTTTTCAGTCCTCTTACTCTCATGGTACTCTCAGTCTCTCTTTATCTGCGTTCCCTTCTCCTCTATCTATCTTGTCTTCTCTCTCTTTGGTCGTCTTCTTTCTACTCCTTTGTTCTCTCTCTTTTAGTCTCTCATCTTTTTCGGCTCTCCTAGATCGATAAATTTCCGGTCTTTATTCTCGGTCCTATTCTTCTCTCTCTTTCTAAAGTAAAGTTTTGCTGGCATTTCCTCCTATACAAACATTTCATTTGCAAAGGGTCGGAGATGCTCAAGATTTATCTCACATCTCACTTCTCTCGTTCTTTAACCTCAGCCTCTATCATCTTTCTCTCCTTTCTTCTCTGCTCTTCCACGCAGTGTAGCGACAGTGGCTCTGTGCCGGCACTATATTTTTTGCAATTGCTGTTTCGAAGTTTGTGTTGACAATCACTGTAACATAATGGACTGTTTCCACCTAAGGGCTATGGGGGGGGGGGGGTGGGGGGGGGGGTACTCATTTATTTATGGCTGATGTTCTAAGCCACTGGAATCCATCATACTTTTTTTGTGATGACCAGAGATTTTCTACCCTAGTAGAGATGAGTTGGAGAAAAATGTCAGCTATTATACCTTTCTTTGGTTTTGTTTCAGGAGGTTAGGGTGACGATCGCTGTCTTTATAGATTTGTATGTGCAGAGTCAGTCCGTTGTAGATTAAGTTCATATGATTCTCTATTGGTTAAAGGAATCACTAAACTTACTATAATGGGCCGTATGCTTTCAGTGAGTTCGCCAGTGTGGCTAAGTGATGTGAAACTGCATGTCCTTCATTTACACTCTGTTATTTGCACAATAGTCCAAACACAAATAGTGTAGAGAACAACCTGTATTCATTTCAATTGGTCTGCTTTTTCCAAAAGCAGGTACTCATCATCCATTGACTCACTCCACTGAAATGAATTAGGTTCACCTAGTCAATCAGTCATACACCAACAAACATGCATATGCCTCATGTCTTACTGTATGCTCATGTTTTACCCCCCAGCCAAAGGAAGGACAAACATGGAGCTGCGAGAAAAGTTCATTCTCCCAGAAGGCACCACTCAGGTGATGGCCAGTTTCCGGTATAGAGGTCGTAGGTCGCGGCCGTCGTCACGGGCTGCCTCTCCCAACCGGTCAAACTCTAACCATAGCTGTCCGGCCCAGCATAATAACACAGCCTTGACCAGCACACCCAAGGTAAGAGACGTCCACGATCTGGATGCCTCGTCTTTTGACAACATACTTCTTCCACAGCAAATACATTTAATGACTTGACTGACAACAGAGAAAAATTGCATAATGACTTGTGGTTGATGATCTTAGGAAGCTAGTTGTATTTGAAACATTTCTAGAGGAACAGTGTGTGTCGGTTTGTCTGCCATTCCCCACATGCTTCCAACCATATCTACTTTATGTTTAAAATAAATCATTTTCGTTGTTTCATGTTTTTTTTTGTAGTTTGATAATTTGTTTGTTTTGTCATATCATAACTATTATTTTAGTCTACCTCTGCTCTTTTTTGTTGATTTCTCCATCTGAATCCCTGTGTGTTTGATTTGCCATTATTCCCTCAGACTCCCCAACACATAACCCGCAATTATGATAAGCCCTGGCTGACAAACAGCAAACCCTCCAGTCCTCTAAAATCATCAGACTCCTTTGAGAGCCAAGGTTCATCCTCTGAGGTATAGTGAATCAACAGGGTCTGGAACGCTCCAGAGCTCTGAACCTAACAACTACTACCTTTTACTATACACTCTTAGAAAAAAGCGTTCCAAAAGGGTTCTTCGGCTGTCCCCATAGGAGAGTCCTTTTTGGTTCCAGGTAGAACCCTTTTGGGTTCCGTGTAGAATCCTCTGTGGAAAGGGTTCTACGTGGAACCCAAAACATTTCTACCTGGAACCAAAAAGGATTCTTCAAAGGGTTCTCCTTTTAGGTTCTAGAGCGGACCTTTAAAAAAAAATTGTGTACCATCCAACTGAAATATATAGTGTCTGAGTAAAAGAGCAAGGCCCCAATAATAACTACTTAAATAGCCCTACCCCTTCCTCTTGGCCCTAACTGCACAATATTTGAAGATCTAAAGGATCTCTGCATAGGTATAAATAGTGGAGTGGTGGAACTTCCACCATATTTGCTTAAACCTTACAGATATACTAGCATTGAAGTGTTAGGGCCAAGGGAAGGTGTAGGGAGCACATTGTGATTGGAGAGAGCA
The DNA here is from genome assembly GCF_002910315.2 of Salvelinus sp. IW2-2015. Taxonomy (NCBI): domain Eukaryota; kingdom Metazoa; phylum Chordata; class Actinopteri; order Salmoniformes; family Salmonidae; genus Salvelinus; species Salvelinus sp. IW2-2015. The sequence continues at coordinate 51,226,982 of NC_036848.1, forward strand.
CATAAGCTGTTTATTCGTTTTTCTATTAGATTCCGATTTCAGTTGGGTTTTTAGTTAGGATGCTTTAAAGTACTGCCTGGTGATTGTGGTGGAACATGAGTCCTTCTCTCTGTTGACTGGGAAAAACACCGTCTATTTCCTTCTCTAACTAACTCAAACTAAGAACTGAACTGCTGTTCTGTGTTGCATGTTCAACTGTTTATCTGTTAATCCGCTGTAAAGGTTTAGGTTGTTACTGAAACATCAAACATTACATGTAACTTTTCATTCTACAAAATAACTCTTTACATTGGAAGTCCCTGGGATTTCATCAGAATACCACGTTGCATAACATGCTAGTTAGAGAATAATTACCCATGTTAATAAGAGTCAATGTACTATAGTAGATAATCAATTTAACTACAGCATACAGTATTGTCTTGTTCTATGATTTCCCATTGTGTAGCTATTAGTTTCAAAATGCCAACAAATGCTCTGTCTTTTCCAGAGCATCCCAATACAGGGAAGCAAACTGCGTCTCCCGGGATACTTGTCAGGAAAAGGGTTCCAGTCGGGAGAAGAGCAGGGAACCCTGATCAATGCTGCTGTGATGAAAGCACGGGGGCAGGCAATTGGCTTTGGTGAGTAGAGAATTATTTTGAAAAAGCAGTGACTGCTTTCTAACTGCTAAACATCTTTGCTTTTTGGCTCTGCTATCAAAGTTGCCAGTTGCTGTAACCAGACAATAAGCGTACCGGAATCTTTTGTTCCCCAGAATCGAGAAGACCCGGCAGCCGGCCTGGAAGTAAAGCAGGTAGCCGAGGCAGCAGCCGGAGGGGAAGCGATGCTTCAGACTTCGACATCTCCGATATCGCATCGGTGTGCTCCGAAACGTCGGAGATGGTGGGTGACACCAGTCGGGGCACACCCCGCTCATCGTCACGTCAACACGGAGGCAAGCCCTCCAAAATCCCCACTCCTCAAAGGAGGTCGACCCCCAGCAAACTGGCCAAGACCTCCAAGAGATAGTCATTGGCCTTGAGACATCTACGGGAGCCCCGCTGGCCCAAAGTGGCCCTCCTGGTTCCACAAGACGTATGGAGACTGGAGACACATGAACTGACACTAGAGACTGGTGTATGTGTTAATTATTTAAAGTGTTGCGAAGATGTTAAATATTCTGTTGAGAGAAAAAATTGTTTAATATTAAGTGAGAATGGAATGTCAATGGCCTTGTCTATTTGTGTATTTGTCTTAATGTATTTTATTTTCTGTGAATAATGTCAAATTATTATGATCATTTTATTTTATTGACGCTAAACCTGAAGAGGTACAAAAAACTGAAAGAAAAAAAACATGGAAAAGACTACATTGTATGGTCGTTCTAACACTTTTACACACTAATGAATGGTAACGCACAGCATTGTGCTCTGAGAGAGTTACTGAATGTACTGTAATTTCTGTATGCTGACATGCGTGTGACAGACGGTGCATCACGCTACTGTGGGACACCAATGATCTATTATCTATTTAAAGTGCAATGATGTTCTGCCAAAATATGCATTTAAAGGGCAATACAATATACATGTAGCCTACCACATAGTAAACACTGCAAATAATGATGTTCTGACAGAGAAGACCGTTGAAGGCAAGTTCACGCAGAAACCCCTCAATATCCAGGCTTTAAAATACTTCAACTTTCCTTAGTACCTGCAGGTAATACTGTTTTGTTTGGTCAACTTACAGCGATGTGTGCCATTTTACCTTGAAGAGGAGCCTCCCGGGGCCCTGAGTAGACATTCTTTAGTGCATCATCATGTCAGTGTATGGTTCATTTTACTGGAGTGGAAAGGATTACTGTAACCTTTTTGTAATAAATGTGCTTGCAGAAAGCTACCATGGGATAATGAGATGGCTCACACAGTTGTCTGTTTCTTTAAATATTATCTTATAAATTATTATTACAGTATAATGTATTATTTCTGTAGAATGACTCGATAGGATGCAGCGGKGAGACAAAGAGAGACAAAAGGAATCTAGCATCATATGGAAATGGTCCAACTTTACCTTATATACAGTTAATTCGGAAATTATTCAGACCCCTTCCCTTTTTCTACATTTTGTTATGTTACAGCCTTATTCTAAAAATTGATTAAGTTAATTWAAAAAAACACAATACCCCATAATGACAAAGCGAAAAAATATTTTGGGGAATTTCTGAGTTTCTGATAAAAAAACAGAAATACTTTATTTACATTGGTATTCAGAACCTTTGCTATGAGACTCAAAATTGAGCTCAGGTGCATCCTGTTTCCATTGACCACCCTTGAGATGTTTCTACAACTTGATTGGAGTCCACTTGTGGTAAATTCAATTGATTGGACATGATTTGGAAAGGCAAACACCTGTCTATATAAGGTCCCACAGTTGATAGTGCATGTCAGAGCAAAAACGAAGCCATGAGGTCGAAAGAATTGACCGTAGAGCGCCGAGACAAGATTGTGTCGAGGCACAGATTTGGGGAAGGGTACCAAAACATTTATCCAGCATTGAAGGTCCCCAAGAACACAGTTGCCTCCATCATTCTTAAATGGAAGAAGTTTGGAACCACCAAAACTCTTCCTAGAGCTGGCCGCCCGGCCAAACTGAGCAATCAGGGGAGAAGGGCCTTGGTCAGGGAGGTGACCAAGAACCTGATGGTCACTGACAGAGCTCCAGAGTTCCTCTGTGGAGATGGGAGAAACTTCCAGAAAGACAACCATCTCTGCAGTACACCACCAATCAAGCCTTTATGGTAGAATGGCCAGATTGCCACACCTCAGTAAAAGGCACATGACAGCCTGCTTGGAGTTTGCCAAAAGGCACCTAAAGGACTCTCAGACGATGAGAAACAAGATTCTCTGGTCTGATGATATCAAGATTGAAGTCTTTGGCCTGAATGCCAAGCGTCACGTATGTAGGAAACCTGGCACCATCCCTACGGTGAAGCATGGTGGTGGCAGCATCATGTTGTGGGGATGTTTTTCAGTGGCAGGGACTGGGAGACTTGTCAGGATCGAGGGAAAGATGAATGGAGCAAAGTACAGAGAGATCCTTGATGAAAACCTGCTCCAGAGCACACAGGACCTCAGACTGGGGCGAAGGTTCATCTTCCAACAAGACAACAACCCTAAGCACATAGCCAAGAAAACGCAGGAGTGGCTGCTGTACAAGTCTCTGAATGTCCTTGAGTGGCCCAGCCAGAGCCCGAACTTAAACCCGATCGAACAATTCTGGAGAGACCTGTAAATAGCTGTGCAGCGATGCTCCACATCCAACCTGACTGAGCTTGGGTGGATCTGCATAGAAGAATGGGAGAAACTCCCCAAATACATGTGTGCCAAGCTTGTAGCGTCATACTCAAGAAGACTCAAGGCTTTAATTGCTGCCAAAGGTGCTTCAGCAAAGTACTGAGTAAAGGGTCTGAATACTCATGTAAATGTGATAATTCAGTTTTTTATTTTTAATAATTTGGAAACATTTCTAAAAACCTGTTTTTGTTTTGTCATATGGGGTATATTGTGTGTAGATTGATGAGAGGAAAAAACTATTAAATCAGCTTTAGAATAAGGCTATATGTAGGCTACTTTATATAGACTACTTTATATAGACTACTTTATATAGACTACTTTATATAGAATACTGTATATAGACTACTTTATATAGACTACTTTATATAGTCCTACTTTATATAGGCTACTTTATTAGTCTACTTTATAATAGACTACTTTATATAGATACTGTATATAGACTACTTTTATAGACCATAACTTTAATAATAGTCTACTTTATATAGACCTACTTTATATAGACTACTTATATAGACTACTTTATATAGAATACTGTATATAGACTACTTTATATAGACTACTTTATATAGTCTACTTTATATAGACTACTTTATATAGTCTACTTTTATATAGGCTACTTTATATAGTCTACTTATATAGACTACTTTATATAGAATACTGTATATAGACTACTTTATATAGACTACTTTATATAGTCTACTTTATATAGACTACTTTATATAGGCTACTTTAATATAGTCTACTTTTATATAGACTACTTTATATAGAATACTGTTATAGACTACTTTATATAGTCTACTTTATATAGGCTACTTTTATAGTCTACTTTATATAGACTACTTTATATAGAATACTGTATATAGACTACTTTATATAGACTACTTTATATAGTCTACTTTATATAGACTACTTTATAATAGACTACTTTATATAGACTACTTTATATAGACTACTTTATATAGACTACTTTATATAGTCTACTTTATATAGACTACTTATATAGACTACTTATATAGACTACTTTATATAGACTTACTTTATATAGACTACTTTATATAGAATACTGTATATAGACTACTTTATAGAGATACTTTATATAGACTACTTTATATAGACTAGTCTTTATATAGACTACTTTATATAGAATACTGTATATAGCTACTTTATAGACTACTTTATATAGACTACTTTATATAGACTACTTTATATAGACTATTACTTTATATAGTCTACTTTATATAGACTACTTTATATAGACTACTTTATATAGACTACTTTATAATAGACTACTTTATATAGACTACTTTATATAGAATACTTGTTATATAGACTACTTTATATAGACTACTTTATATAGACTACTTTATATAGACTACTTTATATAGAATACTGTATAATAGAATACTGTATATAGGCTACTTTATATAGACTACTTTATATAGTCTACTTTATATAGAATACTGTATATAGAATACTGTATATAGGCTACTTTATATATAGTACTTTATGTAGAGTACTTTATGTAGATTACTTTTATAGACTACTTTATATAGACTACTTTATTTAGCTACTTTATGTAGGCTACTTTATATAGACTACTTTATACAGGCTACTTTGTATAGACTACTTTATACAGGCTACTTTGTATAGACTACTTTATATAGTCTACATTATATAGAATACTGTATATAGGCTATTTTATATAGACTACATTATATTGGCTACTTTATATAGACTACTTTATATAGACTACATTATATAGACTACATTATATTGGCTACTTTATATAGACTACTTTATGTAGGAGACTTTATATAGGATCCTTTATATAGACTACTTTTTATAGGCTACTTTAGATGAACTACTTTATATAGACTACTTTATATAGATTACTTTATATAGACTACTTTATATAGAGTACTTTATGTAGGCTACTTTATGTAGGCTACTTTATATAGACTACTTTATATAGGCCACATGAGCTACAGTGCTCTATAAATAGGCCAACTACATTTCATCAGTCGATAGATACAGTTTCACCCAAGAATCCTTGAATTTTGGAAAATGTGGAAACTTGAACTGTTACATTTCAACATGGTCCGTATATGCGTTTCTTACAGATCATTCAATCCCCTTCGAAATCGCTCAGATCATATCAACTTTTGTCTCTTTCAAATTTAAGGGCTGTGATAATGGTGCTAATCCCATTAATGTCAAATTAGAGACAACTTTAGCTTGGCTCAATAACTGGCCTATACAGGCCACCCATATCATCTGTGGGTCAACAGAAATGTAAACAAAGGAGCAAATAAATGGGTTGTATTTCATTTGTATAAAATCTACAGACTGTGACTTTAATGCCAAGGTGTGTACCACAAAAAAAAAGGTGATACAACTGAATATAATTTTGATCAGCGAAGGTCCATAAGGAGGGTGTATTGTACCAATCCAACGCTAATTTATGTTAGGCCCCATTGGCCCAATACACCCCACATATATGCGGTTTGGGTTAATGGTATTCCCAGCATCATTCTCTGCATGAAGAATGTTTGCAGAACTCTCCTCGCGCTTGGCCTCGACATACTACACGTTTCTACCAGTGGGAATCGGCACAAAGGCTGACTGTCCTGGGAAGGTGGTCATCTAACCAAAAACAGTTTCATTTCACATTTTATTTGACAAAATAATTATTATAAAAGCGGCCTACAATAATGAAAATAATATGTGAACTGTGACAAGTTAACATGCAAACAAGAATTAGCCTATTCATTGCTAAATAATTATTAGGCTGGCTTCAGAGGACATGATATGTGTAGGAAAGGACAGGCTGCATGCTCCTCGCCAATTAAATTCAGTCTATTATATCCCATACCAATAATAATGTGTAAAAATAGTATAATCAAGGGTTTGCTTGAGCACCTGGCATGTATAAAAAGGAAAGGTGGATTTAACAGTTGTCCTGAGCAATCCCCTTGCGTTGAAGTGTGTTTCAGCAGATGCGACGGGCCTATGGGAGATTTCAGATCCCCTGGGGACCGAAGGTAGAGTGGAGCACAAGGGTCCGGTCTTCCTGAGACCCACCACTGTCGGATTGAATGATCCGCCTGTTTAAGGCAAGGTTTGGCCTAGGGATGCCACTTTAAAATTGGTTACATCCTCACTGCGGGAACTGTAAAGGAACAGTCTGCAGTTCACATCGGGGGCCTCTTTTTCAAGAATATGTGAGTGATTTTTACAATACTGTCTACATTCATCTACAGGTATATTTATGTTTTATAATACTTTAATTTAAATATGATGGTGGATTTTGTTTGTGGTCGGAACTATTTCCTAGGATAACCTCAAGGATAACCTTAGCTCCATCAATAAGCCATTGATTTATTGTGGATAAATATTACTGACGTTAAAAAGTGTAATTTATCTAATTTAAGAGTAGATTAAGAGAATAACCCCATCAATTCAGTACAGTAAATTCTACTGTACGGGTTTTGATTCTTATAATTAGTACTGTTTTATGGGATCAAAATGTCAAACACCCAAAATGAACTTTAGCCTACTTTTAACTAAATGAAATATCTCACTCAGTTCTGTGCAATTGTCAAGATATTTTCCAGTGGTGGAAAAAGTACCCAATATCATACTTGAGTAAAAGTAAAGATACCTTAATAGAAAATGACTCAGGTGAAAGTAAAAGTCACATGGTAAAATACTACTTGAGTAAATATACTGAAGTATCAAAAGTAAAAGTATCAATTATTTCAAATTGCTTGTATTAAGCAAATCAAACAGCACAATTGTCTTGTTTTTATTTTATTTATGGATAGCCAGGGGCACACTACAACACTCAAATATAGTTTACATATTAAGCATTTGTGTTTAGTGAGTCCGCCAGATCAGAGGCAGTAGGGCTGACCAGGGATGTTCTCTTCATAAGTGCATGAATTGGACCATTTTCCTGTCTTGCTAAGAATTCAGAATGTAACGACTACTTTGGGTGTAACGGAAAATGTATTGAGTAAAAAGTACATCATTTTCTTTAGGAATGTAGTGAAGTAAAATTAAAAGTTGTCAAAAATGTAAATCGTAAAGTACAGATACCCCAAAAAACGACTTAAGTAGTACTTTAAAGTATTTTTACTTAAGTATTTTACACCATTTATGTGTACATGATATTATTTAATATGGTATGATTTTATTTGTTTGGATAATCGTGAAGTTGATATATATTTTTTTTTAACAGTTCATAAGTAATTATGTGACTCCTTCCATACCGAACAAGTTAGTATAGGCACTTTTCGACCCTATTGCCTGAGTGGACTTGATTTCATATTATTATGACATAATATAATTCCAAATGGAAAAGTACATACTTTTTTACAGTACATCATTTTTATAGCCTATTTAAGGGTGATTTATAGTCCTGCATAAACCTGTAAAATATGTGATTGACATGATGGGTATTATTGTGGTTATATGTAGTCAAAATGTATCCTAMAATCAAAATATTGCTGTTTTTTTCTATTATTGATGTTTGTTGTTGAGTTTTTATTTATTTGATTTGAATAGGCCTAAGTCTACATATAGTAAATCAGTACGTGCACTGTTCCTAACATTTAAATTATATTATAGTTTCTCTTGTTGTACTTTTGTAGGCACATATAATCCCTGACACATCACATTTTGAAAATGCCAGCCTTCAAAGAGATGCTGGTTTTCCCAGTGCTTCTAGCTCTCGTTGGATTGACCAAATGCCAGGAATTACCAAGTAAGTAGGCCCTTCCATAACATATTTTCTTTCCTGTTTATTGAGCGTCTAGTAATATTGGTTGATTGATTCACAGCTTTTCTCAAGTCTGTGTCTATGTTTTCTTTCTGTCTAATGTTGGCAAACTTGGTAGGTGCGGGAACTTATGAACAGTGGTCCATGCAATGCAATATAATTGTATTCTCTATCTCTTGCATAACCAGCAGGCAGCAGCACTGGCACATAAAACCATTGCACTCTCAGAAGAACACACATCCTTCCCTTCTTGAGTATTTCCTGCAGTCAGTCTGTGATTTAGGCTTAACAGAATGTATCACTACCAACCCTAACTGACGTCATTGTAAAGTCACAAAAACATCCAGACTTCCCTMTTTCTGAATGAAATGACACCCATAGAATTAGGAATTTGAATAATTTAATAGGATCTCTATGATGACCCTTAAACTGTGGGAGTGAGTGTCATGATAGTCAACTAAATTCATGTTGTGCCAAGTGAAATATCCTTTTGTAGTGAGTAATCAATTACACTGTTCTAAGTGACAGTTACTGCAAATCAACACTGATTGAACYAAWAACWATTTCACAAAACATTAGATTGACAAAGTTTGCTGCTGTTGAATACCAGTAACATGAATATCAGTAACATGAATATCAGTAACATGAATACCAGTAACATGAATACCAATAACCATTGTTTGATTGATCATATTGTGCGATAGATATCTTTTTGATTTATTAAACTTTCCAGTCCTTCCACATGCCCATCCCCATTGCACTGTGTAACCTAATGTGTGACTTTTTAAATTATGTGTTTCATCCAGATCCTCATCATTCATTGTCTTACTTTAATCCTCAACCCTTTGAACATGACATTGGTGAAAAACTGAGCTGCGTGTTTTTACTCTGAGGTTATGACATGCTAGAGGAGTTCCGTGTATCTAAGTCCAGAGGGGTGAGGAAAGTAGACGGATCTGAACCTGATTCAGTGGCCTACCGTGTGAACCCCGCCATCCACCTACGCAAAACCATGAGGTACTGTCTGCACGCACACAGTGACGCCAAATGGATTTGAATAGACTGGAATTTGATGACGAGGTTTAAAAATAAAACGTATGTTAAGATGTGCATTTCAATCTCAGAGGATAACAGTAAAACATGATAACAATCTCAGAGGATAACAGTAAAACATGATAACAATTCTCAGAGGATAACAGTAAAACATGATAACAATCTCAGAGGATAACAGTAAAACATGATAACAATCTCAGAGGATAACAGTAAAACATGATAACACAGGAAAACACTTATTTCCAAAGTGGTCCGAAGCAGAATTTTCCAGATATTCAAACTGAACACACAGGCCTGCAATAGACCAGGGGTGCATCTACTAGGGTACAACATTATAGAAATTGTTGTTAGAGAATAAACATGTGTCACTAACATGTAGATAAAGTCGTCATATTAGCTCTATTCATGGTGTTTCTATCTGCGACGTCCAGTATGTTGAACCCTCCTTAAGGAGATCCGGGTGCTCTTCCTCCATCAATATGTGATAAAAAAAAGTCCATACTTTGTCATTCCTCCTCACTGATGGTGAATAATGATGTTTATCTTAAGGTTTCCTACTTTCCTRGGATGTGAGCTAGCAAAAGTGAGCTAAGACCATGCACCCAAATGAGAGATCTAATAGCGATGTGTATCATTTCTTCTCGGCCTCTTTGCCAGTGGGGTTTCCGCCGTTTTTCCACTCAGTGTAATTATGCCCACCTTCAAACAACAAATTTGATTTCCTCTCCGGCACGAAAAACCTCAACATTTGCCTTMGCTTCATCACTTGATAGTCACCATTGGACAGCTGGTGGAACACCACTGGAATTTCATTGTCATCACAATGGATGAATATAGCAGTTGATTCTTTGTCGATTAGCATAATGACGTGCTGTTAGTCAAAACGCATTATGAGTTGTATTAGTGTATCAGCCTATCATCCAGGGTTTCCTTTGACAATAAATACATCATCGTTCAATTGGAAAAGGCAAGGATTTTCCCCAACTATCCTCAAACCCTGATTGACACTTTCTTGGCATAGATATCCTACACACTCAGCTGTTTGTTTTCTTATTTATGTTGTCTGTCTCCTCGTTGCTGGGAGGCACTGAACATCACTAGTTCATCTGTATTTTCCTTCTCTGTGTTGTTGCCAGCAAAGCTGTCCTCAATCAACCTTCGACGCCTGACAACTAAGAAATMTTTATATTGAGTAGCAGAAGTGCGTTACTGTACATCAAATACAAAGTACAGCATCAAAAAGGCAACAGGAATGATTTGCCCTGACAGGAAGCCAGAGAGGGAGAGAAGAGGGTATATAAAATTAGGTTGTGCAACAGGCCTGTTCTGATTGAAAACATTAATGGRAGGTTGAATGAGCTTCATTTTCCAACTAGGGGTGGGGGGTGCTTTGAGACCACGAGCAGAAGTTTAAAAGCAGTGGGATAAGGTATCCAACGTTAAGCTTGTGAAACACTGATTCTGTTGTTTCAAAAGTATTTGATCATTTTATTCAAAATACAATTACACTACAAATGCCAGTGCTTGTTCTGCATGAAAATATGATTTAATGTTTTCAACTATATTAAGTGTCTCCTAATACCCCATGATTGTCGTGCCACAGCGATGTGTACCCCGACGGCCTGCCCTCCGACTACTCCGTCATTGCCACATTTAAGGTGACGAAGGACACCGCCAAGAGGTCCTGGAACTTGTGGCAGGTCAGCGACCCCGATGGACGTGAACAGGTGGGCCTRCGTTTTCAGGGCGACACACGCTCTCTGGACTTCTTCTACACCAGCCCCCATGGCACCCAGATGCTACGCACCTTCCACCGGGTGGACAAGTTGTTTGATGGAGAGTGGCACAAGCTGGCGCTGCAGGTCAAGGCCGATAAGGTCAAGTTGCTGGTGGACTGCGAGGAGGTGAGCGTGGAGCTCATCGATGATCCTAGACCCATCATCCGCCAGGGTTACACCTCTATCGTGAAGAGGGCTGTGGGAGATCGCTCCGCCTCAGTAAGTTCTGTGCTGTTCAAACCAAATCATGCTGGGTTTCCTACAGTATTTTGTAGTTGTGTCTATAAATTGATCAATGCTCCATGGTCAATTCAGCGTTCATATGAAAGCCCACTGACCGCAATGTCTTGTGTCCTGGTACTGTAGGTAGACCTCCAACAGATGGATGTGTCCTGTGATCCAGAGAAGGCCTACTCAGAAGGCTGCTGTGAGCTCTCCAGTGTGGTGAGTTGGGACTGCCAGCAGGTTCATGTTCGTCAGTGACAGATACGTACAGTACAGTGTGTCTTTAAATCCAGCCTCTTTTCTCATTGTCTCCCATAGCAGTGACTATGTTCTCCCAAATGTGTGTTGTGTGTTCGTGTATTGTCTCTAGGGAGTGGGGAACAGGACAGAATAACAATTTCTGTTTCTGCAGATGGACTGACTAATCAAGTTCTCTACTGTTCTATTCTGTTTAGTGTGGAGGGCATGCTGAGATTGGCCTGACAGCAGGAAGGGCCACCTGTAAGTGTATGCACGGACAGCCTGGCAACCAGGGACCCCCAGGACCGAAGGTGACTACTAAGCCCAATACAGTTCCCATAACAGCACCACTGCTTTGAATAATGAGCTGAGAGCCGTTAGCCTGGTGGTCTAGTCTGTTCGGTCTGCTGTTAGCCAACTCCTTTGTGGCAATGATAGATAAAAGAGTTGGTTACAGCATTGGACCAGGCTGGAGAGCCAACTTGGCATGACTGGGTTGCGGTCCAGGCTAATGCTAACTACTCCAACTGTATGTCTCCTTCTGCAGGGTCACAGAGGTCTCCCAGGCAACACAGGAGAGCCAGGAAGACTAGGCAACTGGGTAAGGGCATTACAGCACAATTCTCACTACAGTGTTAAGTTGAACTTTGTTTAGTGAGGGTCAACAACTTAGAACAATAATGAGTGCTAATTGTCATTCAGAATGTTTGRGCTCTGTTGGTGTTGTGGATTTTACAGTGACAGACATTTGGATGTTGGGCTATAGACCCCAGATTGACTACAGAGGTTGGTACAGTGTAAAGAGTTAAATTGAACTGCGTGTGAATGAAATAGGAAAACCCCTGCTTGCGGGACAGCAGTGAAGTTGTGGAAAATACAATGGAAACATACTGAGAGACGGCACGATGGGAACAGAAGCAGAAACAGGGAACACCGCACGACAATGGACGTGAAGTGGAAGTGATAATATTACTTTTAGATCAATATGGCAAAGCATCATAGACTGTGTGGTTTCACTTAAACATTAGGAGATTCATACTTAATAGAATGAATCTGAATTTGACAAATCCTCAGCCAGTGAAAGCAGTCAGTTGAGTAATATTCTAATAATGAATGTTGTGTTACTTATTACAGTGGCTTGTTATGTTCTCATACATGTGAATCATTTTTTCGTCATCATTTCATCTTCATAGTAACCATAGTCATCATTTCATCATCACAGTCATCATAGTCATCATTTCATCATCACAGTCATCATAGTCCTCATTTCATCATCACAGTCATCCAAGTTATTAGCATCATTCTACTGCCCTTCATTTACATAGCACTCAGCGCTCTAAAGGACTAATGCTTTGTCATTGTCAGAAAAGTGGAGAGAGTTGAGAACAGAACACCTCTTAAAATACAATAGAGAACCATCCAGCGCATAGCAGAGGACAACATGTTTACTAAGCAGTTTAATTAAAGGATATGGCATACTCACTGCATCAGGATTCAATTACATGTTTGACCATGTGAACATAACCCTCCCTGGTTATAGGCTTCAGGCAGTAGACATGATTAGTTCCATTTGAGGCTGAGTTACAGGTGTAGGATCTTCATTTGAGCCAGTTTGCTACAGCAGGAAAATAATCCTGCAGCAACAGGAAATGTAAATTATTATGATAAATATAATTAATGGACATTTTTGTAGAGGTTTATACATTTCATCGGAAGGGAAAATCAAGTCTGAAATGTCAAAGTGGAAATTACAAACTTCAGAAGCCTTTTTAAACCAATACACTACATGTTAAAAATGTCCTGCATTGCAGGAAGGTTGTCATGCAACAGGGTGATCAAATAAAGATCCTACATCTGTAAGACTAATTTAGCTCTTTGATGTAGCAGCTCCAGCTCTTGGTGGTATGCTGGAGCCACAACTCAGAGAACAGAGAACATGTGACTAATAGTGTGCAGGGCTTCTATTGGGTCTTCAAAGACAGATGACTTGTCTTGTACATGAGAAATGAGTTGTTGGCTTGGCATATAACATGCCCTTTCGGGTGGAGAGACTGTGGGTAAAAATTGCCCATATACTACTCAAAGCACACACGCATGCGCTCTCATACACGCACGCACACACACACACACACACACACAGACACACAGACACACACAAATGGCCATGCTGGGTACTCACTCACAGCAGGCGGATGAGGGGGACAAGCTGTTTATGGAGCTCAGTTGGGGGCCAAAATCTGTCTTCTCAGACTCAGTGGAGCCCTCACCTCCTGCCAGTACGTAAGTCACAGAGAACAACCATGTTTACTGCCACCCCCGCTGGCGCCTGAGGAGGGCATTTCCTGGCTCAGATATATATGTACTGTCTGTCCCGGTGGGTGGTCCATACATTAGTCCCCTGCTACATACTAATCGCTTTTAAAAAACCTGTAAAGTTGTAAAGTTCACGGTCATGCTTCTGGATAAAGTGTCTATCGTCTCCAAGGTTAGCCTCTTAGCAGCTGACATAGAGTGGTCTGAGGTGAAATGGTTAAATAAACTAGTGCCATGGCACAGAGGACTGTTGGTCTTGTTCAACGGTGTTGGTTGACTAAGTGGAACATCCCCAATTCATAGGCCAACACGTTGTCTTATATGAGTGAGGATGTGGACATTTGTGTGGAAACACTAACAGAATAAATGTTTCAATTTTCCCTTAATCCTCGGGTCATAAATTGTGGCCTACATTGTGTTAACACTAACCCCGTGTTTCAGTGGCTCAGCCTGTCGCTCACTAATAAGATCTTTGGTCTAAAGTAAACATTTGACACATCATTATGATCATCGTGTATTACTTGGATCCCCTAATAGCCCATGTTAAGATTTCCTCCTTCAAGGAAATGTTATGGTTATTATCATAGCTTCAAGCGCTTGGATATAAATTGTATGTTCCATTTGAAGGCCACAATGAAATGCATATACCTTACTGTGATGCCCACACACTTGACAGATTGGGAAACTCCAATGTGTTGATCCAGTGTCTAATCTGTTTATAGCATCACTCAGAGACACATTCCGTCGGCCAAGACTACTGCATAACAGTCACAATGGACAGCTGGGAGACGTTGCTCTAGTTCACCATTGACATAATTGATTATTTCACATCTAATTAAGTTCAGTCTTATGCTTTTACATGAACACTGTGTGAAACTGAAAAATAGGAAAGTCCCTGTGCTGAGCTTCTGTGTCCTACATGATGCGAGAGCACATTTGACTAGAATTACATATTTTTTATGTATCTTGGCTAATCTGGTTTTCCGCCTGCTATACAGCTCACACTGTCTCCCTCCCAAGTCTCTTTTGTAACTAATTCAAACTTCTCTTCTGTTGCAGGGAGGTATGGGACAGACAGGTGACTATGGCCACGTTGGAGAGCCAGGCCCTAAGGTAAGACCCGACATCTGACCCCGACCTGTATCAGATCTGTATCTGTCTGGTTGAGTTGTCAGAAGAAATTTGTATTTGTATTTATTATGGATCTCCATTAGCTGCTGATGCGCTTCCTGGGGTCCAGCAAAATTAAGGCAGTTTATACAATTTTAAAAACATTACAATACATTCACAGATTTCACAACACACTGTGTGCCCTTAGGCCCCTACTCCACCACTGCCACATATCTACAGTACTAAATCCATGTGTACAGTATGTGTGTGTATAGTGTGTATGTTATCGTGTGTGTGTATGCACTGTGGATAACAACAACCTGTCTCCCTCAGGGCATCGCAGGAATCAGCGGGAACAAGGGGATGAGAGGACTTCACGGCCTTGATGTAATCCACCCTCAAACACATATCCATCATCTCTTTAGCTGGTCTCTGGTGTCACGGTGCAGATTAGTGCTAACGAGCTACTGTGTTTCAGGGCGACAGAGGTCCCAAAGGTCTGAAGGGATTACATGGCGCCGGGGGCTTCAAGGTAGGTTGTGTTGTCCTTCGTAATGGATGATAGGGTCTCTTCAAATCCCATAGGCTTCCATTAGGTGTGTTAAACGCATCATTGTGCACATTGCAGAACCATACATGTACTGTATATAGAATACATATGGCTCTGAGCATATGTAGTCAAGTTGAAAAGTTTTTTTTTTTTTTTTTTTACTTTTCATGAGTGTGTTATTTTGCTGAGTGCCGTGCTTGTTCTATTTAATAGAAGATTAAGAGGGTCTCATTTGAATGTTTTAATAATGATTCCAGGGAACTCAGGGGTCACCTGGAGAGCTGGGTGGGACCGGAGTACAAGGAGAAACGGTACGTCTTTCTAAAGATGGGAGACAGGCTTCATTTAGACAGGCAGCCCAATTCTGATCTTTTTCCACAAATTGGTCTTTTGACCAATCAGGTCAGCTCTTTTACCAAAAATATCAGAATTGTACTGCCTGTGTAAACACAGCCATATTGCAGTATACTAGTGATCAATCCCACTTGTCATTGGTTTTATTATCATTGACTAACTTCTCTGTCTTCTTGCAGGGTGATCCAGGTCCACTTGGATATGAAGGAATTCCAGGA
Organism: Salvelinus sp. IW2-2015; assembly: GCF_002910315.2. Classification (NCBI taxonomy): domain Eukaryota; kingdom Metazoa; phylum Chordata; class Actinopteri; order Salmoniformes; family Salmonidae; genus Salvelinus; species Salvelinus sp. IW2-2015. The sequence goes on from NC_036848.1 coordinate 51,242,932, forward strand.
TATACAGGAGTGAAGGTGAATATAATCTAATAATTTTCCACCAGAAACTCTTATTTTTCCATGTTCTCTCCTATGAATTATTACATTTTCAATAACATTTTATGCTTGTATTGTTTGTAGGGAGAAGAAGGGGCCTCCGGTGTTGAAGGACCTCCTGGGTCACAGGGAAAGCAGGTATGTTAAGAGCCACATCACACATGTTCACACCAAACCCCACTTGTAATAATAATAATAATAATAATACTGTATCTACAACCCAGTGTTAGTTTTGGCACTCTTTTTTAGATTTACTCTACTATTTCACGGAACCCAAACCGGCAGTGCGCCTGCGCCATCGTGCATAAATGTATTTTGTCCCCCCACACCAAACGCGATCAGGACACACAGGTTAAAATATCAAAACAAACTCTGAACCAATTACATTAATTTGGGGACAGGTCGAAAAGCCCTAAACATTTATGGCAATTTAGCTAGCTAGCTTGCACTTGCTAGCTAATTTGTCCTTTTTAGCTAGCTTYCTGTTGCTAGCTAATTTYTCCTGGGATACAAACATTGAGTTGTTATTTTACCTGAAATGCACAAGGTCCTCTACTCCGCCAATTAATCCACACATAAAATGGTCAACCGAATCATTTCTAGTCATCTCTCCTCCTTCCAGGCTTTTTCTTCTCTTGACTTTATATTGCGATTGGCAACTTTCATAAATTAGGTGCATTACCGCCACTGACTTCGTTCATCTTTCAGTCAGCCACGTGGGTATAACCAATGAGGAGATGGCACGTGGGTACCTGCTTCTATAAACCATTGAGGAGATGGGAGAGGCAGGACTTGCATTGCGATCTGCATCAGAAATAGAACTGACTTCTATTTTAGCCCTTGGCAACGCAGACTCTCGTTGGCGCGCGCGAGCAGTGTGGGTGCAATAATTGAATAACCTAGATTTCTACATTTATTTTGCAACGCTCGCGCACACGACGCGAGCAGTGTAGTCAGCCTGTTAGTCATTTTGACTAAAATATCACATTTGTATTGTCTTATTAWCCTATAGTCATAGCCGCGGGAAGTAGTTTGGGGGGGTGGACAAACTTTTTTTGCCAGCGCTGGTGCTGAAGACGGGTATATCAGTCTGCTAATACAGGACTATTAAAGGCCCAGGGCACTACTTTTGTGAAGAAAGTATATATCTTTCAATATATATATATATTTKTTTTCAGCACTCCTACTTCCTGCAGCTATGCCTATAGTAAACATAAATCACTGATTTCCATGTGCACAAACAAACATAGCCTTGTCTTACCAACAGAGATTTAACCATAACATCATCCTATTCTCTTCCCAGCAGCAGAAATAGGACACACATAAGAATATGTAACAATGGCCATGTAAATTATTAATCTGGCCATGTAAATTATTAATTCAGGCTACATAGATATTACATACAAAACAAACAGACTCATACAATGTCTATGTTTTTCTCTCCCTTGAGTATAGAAGAGTAGSCTMTCTTTGAATTTGTAGTCTCACTCAAACCTCCCACTTTTCCCACAAACGTTTTATATACATTATATACTTGGGACTCGATTTGGACTCGAGGTTTAGTGACTCAACTAGAACACTGGGTGAAACAGTCATTAGCTCCTGTTCAATGTCATGAATAGTGCTTATCACTGAAAACTCCCAATCTCTCCAAATACTCTTGCCCAGTCCACTTAGTAGTCCGATTTTAGGAACAGAGATAATTTTTGTCTTATCTCATTTTAGTCAACAGTTTTTCAGGGTCTATTTAGTCAATTAAAGTCTCGTCAATTGTCCCTGAAAAACAGGTGTTTGACGAATATTTTAGTCACTATTCACTAGTTTTTGATGAAATTAACACTGCTACAACCCATAAACCAATTGTAAATTCACTTTCTGCCACCTGCCAAGCCTTTATGCATGCACACAGAGAAATGAATACAATTTTATGTTGAGACGAGGCCATGGCGGAAAGATATGTTTTGGCACTTTGGCTCTTTCCACAAACAAACTTAGTACCTGTGGCCAGGTTTGGGATTAGTTTTAAGTATGCAAACCATAGCAACACAACAAATTGGGTTAGTAACGGTAGCACTTTCAACCCTAGTGATTTCCTAGAGGGAGGACCATCTGCAGGTCAGCTAACAAGGCAAGAACTATCTTTCAAATGTCTCCTAATTCCACTGTAGATGAAGACGTCCTTAGTGAAACATTAAAACATCTCCGGTCACAACAAGCAGGAACAAATTGAAAGGAAAGTTGGTCTCATTTCAGTGAAACAGAATAAACATGTGGTTTGTCTTTACGTTGTCTTGGCAGGGTGTTGTAGGTGATCCTGGAGAGTCAGGAGTTGCTGGGGAAAAGGGAAAACCTGTACGTATGGCACCTAATCGGGTCTCTCATTTCTAAACATGCAAACAGTTCCTCTTCCACTGTATTCACCAACAACAACAATATATATTTACAGCATATGCAGTATACAAAGACGTACATGACTTAAATTACATATATATACACACATATATATACAGTGTGTGTATGTATATATATATATATATATCAGTGATAACAACAGTCTCATTACTCAACTTGTTTGTCAACACCAGGGAACCCAAGGATCAAAAGGAAGATATGGCACCATTGGACAAAAGGTTAATTATTCTGACTGAAATMTACATTTCAATCTCAGAGATGAACAAGCATGGGCAAACTTTTAGTAACATCAATAACAATATATCTTCACAGGGCATTATAGGAGATCCTGGTTTGCCCGGGAGAGATGGGGACATAGGAATAGAGGTAGGTTCACTGTCTTTTATCATCCATGTTGCTGTTTACACTAGCAATAATATAAATAATAAATGCCATTTAGCAGACGCTTTTATCCAAAGCGGCTAATGCGTTGACCTTGTGTACGGTTAATGCGTTGACCTTGTGTATGGCACGATGGATGTGGACCCTATCTATTGTCTGTATCTGATCTGTGCTATCCTCCGTCCCTTCTCAAGGCTTACCAAGGACCCCAGGGCCCGGAGGGCAGAAACGGACAATTCGGAATAATGGTAACGGAACTATCTCATGAAACAAACAATACTTTTTCATTAGTTTGATTCATATACGGTAATAAAGGTATGTGGGTTTTACCCTCAACAGGGAGAGAAAGGAATGCTGGGGCCGGCAGGGGAGATGGGGCCTCAAGGCCAAACAGTAAGTACAGTTGGCTTTCACATCTTCACACGTCTCACTTTACGGAGCCATTGCATTTTGTATCGTCATGATAATGTGGCCGGTGACACTTTGCTTCTTGAAAGTCCAATATCTTGAAAACTTGACTGCTGACATGCAAAACATTTTTGGGAATGTATCAACAGTGCACCAATGAAAAAAATACCAAAATATTGTTTTTTGAGTGGAGTTTCCCTTTAAGAGAAAAGAAAGTAGCCCCTCTGCTAAATGTAAGACCTGTTTCTCTCTCCAGGGCCCCAGAGGTTATAAAGGATCAGCAGCAAAGCCAGGAAGACCCGGATTTATTGGACCCCCAGGACCTGTCGTGAGTGTTCCGGATGACTCTTTGTAAACTCTTTGAAATACAAGTTCATTCTCTCTAAACCACTAAAACATGTTGTTTCTCGAACAGGGGCATGTGGGAGTAGCTGGCCGGCCAGGCCCCAAGGTAAGCAACTTTATTCACCTACTGTACTGCTAGAAGAGCAACATGTAGCGAGTAATGAAGTGTGTTAGGACTTGATTAATGAAGTCAAGTGTCAAGACATTAATTAGTCAGAGTCTACACCTCGATAACATTACATTGTCTGTGGTATCAAAGCTAAGGTGGAACTGGTACCAATACCTATATAAGTGCCAGTGAGTTCGGATGACGTTCTTCAGAATTTTACATAAAAGCACATCTTCGAAATTAACTGACTTGATAATGAGACTTGCTACTGTATTCAACACAGTACCAACACTTTCCGACTATTACAAAAACAGTCACAAAGAGGTCAAATGAAACACTAGCCTAGGGGTAGTCGACTAGTTCAGCCGCAGACGATTTTTGGAGGAGTGGATGTTCCGGAGTCCACATCTACAGTAAGACAACAACTAAGCCATTTATTTTTATACATGGGATTACTTCGGAACATATTTGCTAAATTAAACTCATTTTAGCCAAATTCCTGGTGATTTTACAGTCTTTTTGAGCAAACCAATCCCCCTATTTGAAGAACAAAAATCACTGGAGGTACGCCTTTTGCCAATCGCTGCACTAGATCAATATCCAGAGATGTACACAGACAAAATATATGACCTGTCCTTTCTGGTCTGATACATAGCAGCCTGATACAATGGCTATGTTACTGCTGCCAGTTCTTGTGGTTTCATGTGTCACCACTGAGAGATCTTCTGTAGCCCACTACCCCCCATTCACCTGTCAACAACCCCACGTCAACCCCCATGACCAGGGCGGAACAAACAAACAAGCGGACGATTCACTTAGTTCTCCCCACCTGATTGGATATCCTGTTCTCTCGTGGCATGTTCACTAGCTGTGACACATTGGCTTTCCCAGAGCCTTGGCTCTTCATCCAGAATATCCTATTCTCTCCCCATCTGGACCGGAAGTTAACGTTGGTGCTAAACTTCCCCCAGGAGTCTGTTCACAGCCTGTTCTAGCTATTTAATTGGCTGCTGATACCAACTCAAAGCTTGCTTTGTACTATGTGGTCTGGATGGGACCTGTTATAGGTGTTTACAGGATGGTTTTCTTACAATCCTCTCAATCACATGTGCGTTATTCGTTATAAAATCAATGCGTCTTTTCATGCATTAGGAAACATTCTTCCACGGTGTTAAACCACAGTCTCCCATTCCATAGAACCCCTGATGTAGTTAGATCAAACATCTGACTTTCAACTCGTTTTTGAGGCTTGATCTTGTCTGATGCGAGACAATCCCCACTGTACTGCAGTGCATAGCATCACTCCATGTTGGCTGCATCATTAGTTGGCTCGTAGTGGCGTCAGACTACAAKGTGTGTGTGAGTAAAACCATGGGCTTCTCTGTTCTCCTTCCAGTGTCAGCTCTGAAATCCGAATATAACCTATTTCAGGAGCCTTTCGTGCTGGCTTTAAATGCGCTGAAAATGCTCAACGGATTAGGAAATGTATCAAGGGATTATAAGATGTAAATCATTATTTGCACAAACCTTTTTCTCGAAAGTCTGAATCATGTTATTTCATTTTATTATACACACAACCTCAATAATGCTTAATAAAAAATAAAAAATCTAACACTTTCCCAGTAACACTAAATAGAGTTAGACATCAGATACTGAGTATAATTTTTATGCAGACTGATACATTTAAGCAGACACTCTTAACCAGATCCATTTACAGAAGTGATAGATTTTTCACATAGTCAGCTCAGGGATTGGAACCAGCAACCGTTCAGTTACTGGCCCAACACTCTTAACCGCTAGGCTACCTGCCGCCCCATAGACACATGGATACATAGTCTAAAGGGAGACACGGAGTGGCCTGCTGTTAAAAACATAGAGCATGTTGGAACATTAGGTCCCCTATAAACCAAAGTAGTTTTTGCAGTATTTCTGAAGTACATGTTCATTTGACATTTGCCATCCATCAGGACAGAGGCAAAGGACTCTGGAGACACATTCACTACACACACACACATACACACACACATCCTGACTACACACACACACACACACACACACACACACACACACACACACACACACACACACACACACACATCCTGCTCCTGGATGAGAAGAAGAAGAAAGCAAATATTTGCGGGCCATCAAAGAGTAGTGGTGATGAATGGATGTGAGATAAACGCTGTCCTAAACATCAAATGAATTAGAGTCAAAGGAAATGCTGTGTTGCGTTTCAGTCCACGAGGACTACATGTTCAGACAGACAGCCTGTGAAAAAGATGCCAGGCCATCCTAATCAAGTTTTGTTTCAATTGTATCTTCCAGGGAGATATAGGCATTGAAGGGATCCAAGGTGTCAATGGTGAAACGGTACTTATACTATTGCTTTGTTTTTTCATATACACATTTCATTATATTAAATTGTATCTACTTCATTTTGAGCAGTAGTCACGAAGCCCAAGTTATCTAACTGCATTCACTCTGGGGTTTCTTACTTTCCACAGGGAGAAAAAGGAGAAAAGGGCCCCAAAGGCGAGGTAAGATATCGTTTCTTTGCTTTGTAGTACAATAGTCACATAAAACAAAATGGAGACAACAGTCATTGCYTAAGATGGATTATAGTCAAGATCTGGATTTCTACACAGCCATATCTTATTTCATGAGACATTTTACATATATTAGCAGACACTCTTATCCAGAGCATTGAGGGTTAAGTGCCTTGCTCAAGGGAACATTATTCACTTAGTCAGCTCTGGGATTTGAACCAGAGACCTCTCAGTTACTAGCCCAATGTGCTTAACCGCTAGGCTACCTGCACACAATGTCTCGTAATGCTGTGTCTAGTTATTCTACCAAATGAGCACTGTGTGAGAGAGATTGTTGTCSTGGGCAGCTTACTACCTAACCTATCAGTAGCTTGTGTATGTATTACAGAACATGTCCCTTGATGCTCTGTCTGTGATCTAGGTTGGAGACGCGGGTGCACAGGGTCCCCACGGTGGCRGGGGGAAGCGTGGGCCAGGGGGCGAGCCTGGACGCACAGGCCCAGTCGGAACAAAGGGGGTCCGTGGCGATGGAGGACCAGTCGGATTTCAGGGGCCGCCAGGGCCACCGGTAAGTACAGAGACGGCCATGTCCACCACGATCTGAAATGGTCAAGTAACTTACTTTGTTTTGGGCGAGTGCCATATAAACGTTTGAAATCGAAGTAGGCCTATTTATTGACTGTCTGGGTCTGAAATGGAAAAAAGGACGAAGTCAGTATTATCTTTACTCAGCTGTGACTCACATAGTAAAACACATAAAGTCACACATGCAGTGGATGACTCATCAACGCCTAGTCGTTAGAGAGACTGGAACCTGCTTTCAATTGTGTTGTATAAAGAACAATTCTACTGGTTCCCATCAGTGTGCATGTTACTGTAGCACTGACTGATCCATTAAAACAAGRCACCATATTTCCAACCTGCATCACAACAATATGCCAGCTACCAGAGGAGGCTGGTGGYAGGAGCTATAGGAGAATGGGCTCATTGTAATGGCTGGAATGGAATTAAACATGAGGTTTCCATATGTTTGATGTGTTTGATATTGTTCCATTTATTCAATTTCAGCCATTACAATGAGCCTGTCCTCCTATAGCTCCTCCCACCAGCCTCCTCTGCCAGCTACGTATCTCTGTTTTCTTTGATAAAAGACATTTCACAGATACCCCACCCTAACCTCATCAAAGCTGTTCTGACAGACTTAGTCATTGTAGCGATTGGCATATTTAAAATATAGTATTTGATTAGGATCTCCATTAGCTGTTGCCAAGGCAGCAGCTACTCTTCCTGGGGTCCACACAGAGATAAAACATTACATTAAACAAAACATTGTGCATTATACAAATTTATATTGCTCCATTACTGCATTACAATACTACATTACATTACTAAGAATAATGTGTTGGTGTGTGTAGAATGTGTGTGGTGCTGTTGTGTGTGTGTGTGTGTGTGTGTGTTGTGTGTGTGTGTGTGTGTGTGTGTGTGTGTGTGGGTGTGTGTGTGTGTGTGTGTGTGTGTGTGTGTGTGTGTGTGTGTGTGTGTGTGTGTGTGTGTTCTCTTCACAGTCTGCTTTGTGTTTTGAGTTGTTTTATCTATTTTTAAAATAATGTACTGTTAGCTTGATTACCTGAGGTGGAAGAGAGTTCCATGTAGTCCATGGTTTCTATGTAGTACTGTGTGTTTCCTTGCCTCTGTTCTGGACTTGGAGACTGTGAAGAGACCTCTGGTGGCATGTCTTGTAGGGTATGTATGAGTGTCTGAGCTGGGTGTTAACCGATTGAAACAGACAAGTTCGGTACTTTAACACTCATACCTCTCGCAAAGACCAGTAGTGGATGCAGTCAATCTCTCCTCTACTTTGAGTCAGGGAGATTGATGTACATGTTGTTAGACCATGTGTGGTATCAATGCGGTGTCGAGAATTCTTGTAAATGGTTTCTCATTATGTGTTGTTTTTTTTGTGACTCGCAGCAAGGGTTGCATTTTGTATGGCTGTAAATCTATAATGAGCCTAAACGAAATATTGTTGGCTGTGTTTTCTCACTGTTCATTACATAACCCACCCATTTCCTCACAGAGCCCTGCATGCTGCTGGTTGTGCCAGCCTTGCCCAGCCTTTCCTGTTCTGTCATATTCCTTATCGGGTTGTCGTTGTCCCAAGTGATGGATGCAGTCATGATTGTTTCCACAGGGCCCAACCCTCTCCGCACAACACGTGATTGAGTCTGCAAAAGAGTGGTGCTGGAACAGATGTCCACCTTTGCTAACTCGGTGAAGAGGACGTGTGCCGCCGGGTGCCCACTCTACGGAGACGTCCCCTTGGTGCCCCCGGTCCTTCTGGACAAAAGGGACCCCCGGGACCTCCAGTGAGTGTCATATGTTAGGGGTTACTATGCTGTCAGTGTGTGTGTGTGTGTTGTGTGTGTGTGTGTGTGTTGTGTGTGTGTGTGTGTGTGGTGTGTGTGTGTGTTGGTGTGTGTGTTGTGGTGGTGTGTGGGTGTTGTGTGTGTGTGGTGTGTGTGGTGGTGCGTGTGTGTGTGTGTCGTTGCCGTGCGTGTGCGCCGGTGGGTGAAACCCCAATCAATGCCTGGAATATTTCTTGTGCGATTTTTAATGATTAAAAATCCTCTAACATCTGAACATAGACACTGTCTGTAGGAAACCATGAATATTAATTAATAGGTCATTTTGCTCAGGAACACTGTTGAAGTGCACACTCCATACGTTATTATGTTTCTGTGTCTCCCCGGGCCAAGTAAAATGRTTACATATTGGAAGCACTTTGAGTGAGAGAGCTGAAATATTTGGCAGTATAGGTTGGAATGAAAACATTCAGACTTTCCATGTTCCCGTGAAGACAAATAAGAAGTCGCAGAAGAGGCACTTGCTCTGTGTTGATCGGTTCTTGGAGGGATTCACCAGCATCCCTGGAGTGGAAAGCCTTTTCCACAATTATTAAGCATTAAGACAGACTCTGTTCATGTTTCCTATACTAACATTTTCAAACCACAGAGTCTTTCAAGTTCATAAAGACACAAATGTCTAAAAATACTCCTGTCAAGCCCCATGTTTTGGCCTGCGATAACCTTATCATGTAAATATCTCATATTTTATCTCTGTCAAAGCTCACCTCACTTAAGAGTATTTTGGTTGTTGTGTTTCTAGGGTGGTGATGGTATTGCCGGTGTGAATGGAGAGATCGGACAACCAGGATTCTATGGGGAGGTAGGAGACGCAGGCCAACAAGGACAGCCAGGTGAGAAATACTGTACAAATGAATGACTGCCAGAACGAAATTGATCTCAGCATTCCTTTGATGCAATATCTGAAAATGTATGTCTATATATAAGCCATTGCTGTTCACCATGACAGTATGTTTAGATTAGTCGTTTCTATGACATGCAACAATACATATTTGTTGAAAAGTACACATAACTGGTTCTCATTTTGCCTACAAATATGCAAAGAAATACCATGACAACCAAAAGTTGAATGGAGCAGACGTAACATAGATAAACAGTCATATATAGAGAGAGAGTTGGGCCAATACGATTTCTGTCTTAACCTCCCGAGAGCGCCACTTTCTCCTCCTTAGCCGTTGCTAAGCAATAATTGACACTTCCTGTGCTGTTTATTTCTCATAGTTTTCTAAACCTATGAAGATGTCCAGTAAAAACAGAATGTTTGTTGACACGAGAACACAGTTCAGTTTATACCTAATGCTAATCAATAAAAATGTCTGTGGGTCATTTCATAGGGAACTATCAGAGGCATTATTGTATTGTTACATCACCAACATTTCATAGGGAACTATCAGAGGCATTATTGTATTGTTACATCACNGGAACTATCAGAGGCATTATTGTATTGTTACATCACCAACATTTCATAGGGAACTATCAGAGGCATTATTGTATTGTTACATCACCAACATTTCAAGAATAAAGGTGCTAACATGGCAGCTGTTCTAWAACCTGACCCAACTCTGTCTATGTATATGGCTCTGAACTTAACTAAGTATGTCATTGTGTATGTTCTCGTGGGGAATTATAATGTATTGCTTTAGGGCCTAGCATGACGTCACACTTATGGTACATTCCCCAAGCCAAACTAATGAAATCAAAGAATATTTACAAGGCGTTTTTATACATCTKTCCGGTGATGATCTCAGTAACACACATGGTCGTTAATCAACATGAACTGCTTGTTCCTGTGTACCAGCTTAGTCCCAGGGGCATGCACTGTCAGGGGTGGTACATATCATGTGTTTTCCTGTTGTCCTTCATGCTGTGAAAACATTGTGTCTGGTTCCTAGGGGATCAAGGAGATCAAGGAGATAAGGGAGCAGAGGGCCATGGCCTACCTGGCTACATCGGAGACCAGGGACCAAAGGGTAACGCAACATTTCATTCTGCATCCTTTTTATTGTCTGAATAATGGTTTACAGCATAGCAAAGGAAATCCAACAACAGCTTTGATGGGCCCAGTTCTATTGTAATCATTATATAACAACAGATGCCGGTTTCTTGGTAAGCAGATGTTGCAACATTTCATTTATTTACAATGAAAAGTAGATGGGAAGTCAATATAAAGTCTACTGCAAACTCTCAAAGCCGTGTAGTAGTTCGTAGGCACAGTCATTCTTTACCCACTGAAAATGAATTTCCACTTCTTTATCCACCAGGCCAACGTGGAAGACCTGGCAGAGCCTTCAATGGCACACCAGGACGAGAGGGCGAGAGAGGCCATGTAGGCCGGCCTGGACTGAGAGGTCACCCAGGACTACGAGGAGTCCCAGGCGTGTGTCAGACCACTGGGTGTGCTCTGCTAAACAACGGCACAACCAACGGATCACCTCAGAATGCACCCCAGAGGTTGAGAAGACACCCATAGAGACAAAGAGGAAACATTTGACCAAGCTGCATGGATGTATTATGAAAGGGAGAGAGGAGGAGAGGGGGAGAGGTGGATTAGGGAGATGTGGATTYGGAGAGAGAAGAGATTTTTTATTGATAAATGTATTCAAATCAAAMTCTAAATAAATGCTTCAATGTAAATATGCATCCAATCTCCACCCTGAATGACTGAGATACCCATTTGACTTTCTCTAAACAAATCTGTTGTAGAAACTTGTACTGTTGGCCTTAAAACAACACTCCATTTTCATGGTTCATTTGAAAAAGACACCAATAGCTACAGTATTATTTTTGTTAAAAATTATGAAAGTTTATTTGACAAATTTTATTTAAACTGATCCTAGTTGTCTTCAAATATCACTGTTCTTTATAATAAAAGTCCAAAAAAGATTGKTAACTTGTTTTACTACAACATTTGCTCCACTGTTTATTTTTTATTACCATATATTATTGAGCTGTGTAGAATATAAAATCAAGCGTACAATTCATAATTAAACAAATTGTTCAGCAAAGTGTTTATCACAATTCTGTCGAGGCATGCTACCTACCTAAATCCGAAACACTCAAAACCTCCCTGAAAAGGCTTACATGATACTTGCATAATAATTACCTAAAACATTAACATTTATTCCACCTCAGTTGACGACAGCCTCTGGCATCAGTTACACCATTGCTTAGGGCCACTATATGGCCAATATGCTGTAACCCAAAAGTTGCCGTTATTGCTAGCAGTTACTGTTAGCCAACAGTTACTCTTTTGGCTTGCAGCTATTACTAGCCAATGGTTACTATTATGGCTAGCAGCATGCTGTTAAAGCCAACTGTCTTTAATAACAGTTTGTGTCAGACAGTGAAACATCAGTTGCCATGAGCTGKCATTAACTGTGAAATGATTATGTTATTTGATTATTATGACAATGTATGCCTTGTTTCTAGAGGGTTTAGGTGTTATCCAGAAGGCATAATGCTGTTTCGTTATGAWGTAACCAACAAAATGACCTATTGTAGTGGGAAAATCTGGAGCATAAATGTGAACCATAAAGAACAGTACACATTGTGTGCCTATTTTATTTATCTTCAGGCCTGGACAGCTATCGCTGCGTGCAGTATTCTATATCTGGTAGATTGAGACTTTTATCTTGTTTAATTAATGAGTTCCATGCATTTTATTTTCATTCTGTAATGAAAGATTTTTCACTGCCTGTATGTTTCACAAGATGTTTGCTTGTATACCTTAAGTGGAAACATATGGTTATGATTGTAGACAAACACGGAAACTAATCATAACTTTCACAACATCAACAGGTCTGTTTTCACGTTTGAGAATTCATCAACAATTGTGTTTGATGTGCTTCTGTTGGGAAATCTGTCTTTCACTCATATGCAAAATACAATCAAAATACAGTAGCAAGAAAAAGTATATGAACCCTTTGGAATTATCTGGATTTCTGCATACATTTTATATAAAATTTTATCTGATCTTCATCTAAGTCACAACAATAGACAAACACAGTGTGCTTAAACWAATAACACACAGGTTATTGTATTTTTCTTGTCTATATTGAATACATCATTTAAACATTCACAGTGTAGGTTGGAAAAGATTGGAGATTTTGGTTAGAGCTGCCCTGTCCCATAAAAAACACACACAAAATTTGAATTTGCTATTCACAAGAAGCATTGCCTGATGTGAACCATGCCTCGAACAAAAGAGATCTCAGAAGARCTAAGATTAAGAATTGTTGCCTTGCATAAAGCTGGAAAGGTTACAAAATTATCTGTAAAAGTGAGTCCACYGTAAGACAAATTGTCTATAAATTGAGAAATTTCAGCAATGTTGCTACTCTCCCTAGGAGTGGCCGTCCTGCAAAGATGACTGCAAGAGCACAGCGCAGAATGCTCAATGAGGTTAAGAASAATCCTAAGTGTCAGCTAAAGACTTACAGAAATCTCTGGAAGATGCTAACATCTCTGTTGACGAGTKTACAATACGTAAAACACTAAACAACAATGGTGTTCATGGGAGGACACTGTGGAACAAGCCACTGCTGTCCAAAAACGTCTGAAGGTTGCAAAAGAGCACCTGGATGTTCCACAGTGCTACTGGCAAAATATTCTGTGGACAGATGAAACTGAAATTGTGTTTTTTAGAAGGAACACCCAACACTATGTGTGGAGAAAGAAAGGCACAGCACACCAACATCAAAACCTCATCCCAACTATAAACTATGGTGGATGGAGCATCATGGTTTGGGGCTGCTTTGCTGCCTCTATGGAAAAATGAATTCCCAAGTTTATCAAGACATTTTGCAGGAGAATGCAAGGCTATCTGTCTGCCAATTGAAGCTCAACAGAAGTTAGGTGATCAACAGGACAACAACCCAGAATACAAAAGTAAATCAACAACAGAATGGCTTGAACAGAAGAAAATACACCTTCTAGAGTGGCCCAGTTAGAGTCCTGACCTCAACCCCATTGAGATGCTGTGGCATGCCCTCAAGAGATTGGTTCACACCAGACATCCCAAGAATATTGTGGAACTGAAACAGTTTTGTAAAGAGGAATGGTCCAGATTCCTCCAGGCTGTTGTGCAGGTCTGATACGCAACTACAGAAAACGTTTGGTTGAGGTTATTGCTGCCAAAGGAGGGTCAACCTGTACTTTTTCCAACCTACACTGTGAATGTTTACACAGTGTGTTAAAAAAGACATGAAAAATTGTTTGTGTGTTATTAGTTTAAGCAGACTGTGTTTGTCTATTGTTGTCTATTGTCTATTGTTGTGATCAGATAACATTTTATGAACAATTTATGCAGAACTKCAGGTAATTCTAAAGGGTTCACATACTTTTTCATCCCACTGTATATAGAAAAATATATGGCAGCTAGAAATCGAAACTGGATGGTCTTCAGCGATAGATGGGAGGGGTTGAGGGTAGCTGAAGGCTGGAACTAAAAACAAARAGAAGATAACTAATGTAAAATATACTGTCCGTAAAATGTATATAGTAGGTATAAGCTGGAAGCAGAAGCCTAAGTGTTGTTGTCCATTAGTTTACTCCAATTAGGGGAGGGCTGGTAGGGTTAGGGGAAAATAATAAAGAAGGAATACATATTTTAAAATATATATATTTAAAAGAATATATATACTGTATTTACAAAATATATATATACAAATATTGGAAATTATATACAAATATATTGTTAGAAGCCACAATCTATCTGCAATATTAAAGCTGATCTACCCACTAAAAAATGAACAAAACAAAACAATCATTCTTCTTCTTCTCTTTCCTGAGTGTAAGTTAACATGAGCATGGGTTACCAGCGGTGGAAAAAGTATCCAATTGTCATACTTGAGTAAAAGTAAAGATACCTTAATAGAAAATAACTCAAAGTGAAAGCCACCCAGGAAAATACTACTTGAGTAAAAGTCTTAAAGTATTTGGTTTTACTTAAAGTATCAAAAGTAAATGTATTTGCTAAAATATACTTAAGTAAAACTATAAATCATTTCAAATTCCTTATATTAAGCAAAACAGTCYGCACCATTTTCAAGTTTTTTWAATTTACCGATAGCTAGGGGCACACTSCAACACTCAGACATAATCTACAAACGAAGCATGTGTGTTTWGTGAATCRGCCAGATRAGAGGCTGAAGGGATGACCAGAGATGTTCTCTTGAGAAGTGTGTGAATTGGACCATTTTCCTGTCCTTGCTAAGCATTCAAAATGTATGGAGTAAAAAGCACATTCTTTAGGAATGTAGTGAAGTTAAAGTATAAGTTGTCAAAAATATAAATAGTAAAGTAAAGTACAGATACCCCAAAAAACTACTWWAGCAGTACATTCAAACATTTTTACTTAAGAATTTTACTCCACTGTGGGTTGCTATTACTATGCACTATTCTCTGTTACAAATACCAGGCCCAGTGAATGGAGACAGAAACAGGTCCTGTGGGGTACCACATAAGGATCTCTTCTGTCTCCATGTACTTCTTTACAGTGTGTTTCCTGGCTCTTGTCTGTGGGTTTTTCCTTCCATATGAGAGACCCACCTAGGTGGCCATCCTATTCTCCCATCCTCTTGATGACACCTCGGCTGTGGATGCAGGCCTGCAGCCTCCCGGCCTGCAGCCTCCCGGCCTGCATCTTTCTCTTCTGTAGTGTTGCTTCAGTTCAGAGGATGTTCTGTTCTGTCCTGGCCAATTCTCTCCATGGAAAGTCTTGTTATTATTCCACTCCGGAGTCTCTCCGTCAGTCTGATCACTCGCCTCAGAAACGCATCACACGAATCTTTGTGGCCAACCGCACAAGTGATCATGTTAATTGCCGTTTATTGCATGGAATTATAAACCACTACCGCTCCACCGATGCACAGTGCCAACAGAAAGAAGCTGGTTTGCTATGGTAAGGTTCAAAGTGAGGGTAGGGAAATAAAGTTTTAAAGGGAGGGAGTGTAACGTCTGGAGAGTGATGGGTGTGGAGTCAGACGRAGAGAGCAGAAGGTAGACGGGAAAAACGCTTTAATGTCCTTTCGGCTAGTAACCAGTTAAAATCATGGGTGAAGCCCAAAACACAGGTGCAACAAACCCAAAACCCTAGTTACTAAAAAACCCGGACAGCGAAAACCCAAAAGAACACAAACACCACATACMTCAAAATAACAACAAGCCCYCACAAACACCAGCGGGCTAAACGAACMTAAATAACACCCATCRCAAAACCCCAACAAGGAACAGGTGAAAACAATTAGACAAAAACAAACGAAAAGGAAAAAGGGATCGGTGGCAGCTAGTAGACCGGTGACGACGACCYCCGAGCGCCACCTGAACAGGAAGGGGAGCCACCTTCGGTGGTATTCGTGACAGGGAGATGCTTTATTTCGACCTCAGTTAACCACGAAGAACCGTTGGAATGGGCTCCGTGGATCTTACATTAACAAGCCAACAGAACAAAATTAACCRGTGTTATTGTACAAGGACTCCAAAATGTCTGAGGAAAATAATCTGATCTTCTTTTGGGATATTTTCCCCCCTTTTTCGTGATATCCAATTGAGATACAATCTTGTCTCATCGCAGCAACTCCTCAAAGGGCTTGGGAGAAGCAAAGGTCGAGTCATGCGTCCTCCGAAACATGACKCGCCAAACCACACTCCTTAACACCTGCCCGCTTAACCTGGAAGGCAGCAGCACCAATGTGTCGGGGGAAACACCGTTGAACTGACGACCAAAAGGCAGCCTGCAGGCACCCAGCCCGCAAGGAGTCGCTAGAATGCAATGAGCCATGTAAAGCACCCCCGGCCAAACCCTCACGACGCTGGGCCAATTGTGCACCACCCTATAGGACTCCCAGTCACGGCCGGTTGTGACACAGCCTGGGATTAAACCCAGGTCTGTAGTGACACCTCAAGCACTGCGATAAAGCGCTTTAAACCGCTGAGCCACTCGGGAGGCCAAAAATAATATGATCTCATTGATATCATTAATTATACTGAAAATGATCAAAATAAAGAGAGTCGAACACTCCATATATACACAAGCTACCAGGGTAGGCTATTTTGGGGCTTCCCAAGTTTCCTTGAAATGTATAGCTGTGTGTCATCTGCATAGCAGTGAAAGTTGACTTTGTGTTTCCGAATYACATCACCAAGAGGTAGCATATATAGTGAATAGTGGTCCCAGAACGGAACCTTGAGGAACACTGAAACTTACCATTGATTTGTCAGAGGAAATACCATCTACAGAGACAAATTTATATCTTTCCGATAGATAAGATCAAAAACAGGCAAGAACTTTTACAAAGGGGACCATTTACAGTTTTCAATCTCTCCAAAAGAATGTYMTGAGCGAAGGTGTTGAAAGAGGCACTAAGGTCTAGGAGCACGACGACAGATGCAGAGCCTTGGTCTGACACCATTAAAATGTAATTTATCACATTCAAATCAAATCAAATTCTATTTGTCACATGCGCCAATTACAACAGGTGTAGACCTTACCTTGAAATGCTTACTTACAAGCCCTTAACAAACAATGCAGTTAAATAAATAGAGTTAAGAAAATATTTACTAAATAAACTAAAGTGAAAAAAATATGTTAGATTTAAAAAATATAATAACTCAAGAAAATTACACAACAATAATGAGGCTATATACAGGGAGTACCGGTACTGAGCCAATGTGCTGGGGTACAGGTTAGTRGAGGTKATTTGTAAAGTGACTATGCATAGYCAATTAACAGCGAGATGCAGCAGTGTAAAAARAAAGGGGTGGGGGGWCAAATAAATAGTCCGGGTGGCCATTTGATTAATTGTTCAGCAGTCTTATGGCTTGGGGGTAGAAGCTGTTAAGGAGCCTTTTGGTACCATTTGCAGTGTGATAGCAGAGAGAATAGTCTATGACTTGGTTGACTGGAGTCTTTGACAATTCTTAGGGCCTTCCTCTGACACCGCCTAGAGTATAGGTCCTGGATGACAGGAAGCTTGGCATCAATGATGTACTGGGCTGTACGCGCTACCCTCTGTAGCGCCTTACGGTCAGATGCCAAGCAGTTGCCATACCAGGCGGTGATGCAACCCGTCAGGATGCTCTCGATGGTGCAGCTGTAGAACTTTTTGAYMATCTGGGGACCCATGCCAAACCTTTTCAGCCTCTTGAGGGGGAAAAGGTATGTCGTGCCCTKTTCACAACTGTRTTGGTGTGTTTGGACCATGACAGTTTGTTGGTGATGTGGACACCAAGGAACTTGAAACTCTCGACCCGCTCCACTTCAGCCCCTTCGATGTRAATGGAGGCCTGTTTGGGCCTCCTTTTCCTATAGTCCACGATCAGCTCCCTTGTCTTGCTCACATTGAYGGAGAGGTTGTTGTCCTATCACCACACTGCCAGGTCTCTGTCCTCCTCCCTATAGGCTGTCTCATCGTTGTCGGTGATCTTAGTACTATGATGGGGTCTAAAACCAGACTGGAGAATTTCACATACATTATTTGTCTTCAGGAAGGCAGTGAGTTACTGAGCAACAGCTTTTTTTATTGAGAGGAATGGGAGATTCGATATAGGCCGATAGTAAAAAAAAAAAGATCCTTGTCAAGGTTTGMTTTTTTCAGGAGAGGCTTTATAATAGCCACTTTTAGTGAGTTTGGTACACAGGGAGCAATGTATTAAGTTCAACAGGAAGTGTCTCTTGCAGTAGTTTAGTTAGAATAAGTTCCAGTAGACAGCTGGAAGTTTTAGAGGCCATGACTATTTTTGTGAATGTGTCGAAAGATACAGGATAAAAAAACTTGAGTGTCTCTATTGATACAATTTCATGGAAGTTTGTTGCAGACTCAGAACAACTGAGTTTTGAAGAAATACATACATTCAAAGAAGAGTTTGTTTTCTAATGTTCATGATCTTTTRATGGAAGAAGTTCACAAACTCATCACTTCTGAAGTGAAGGCCATCCTCACTTGGGGAATGCTGCTTTTTACACGTCCTCCAGACGTGACACTTTGTATTCAGGTCAAAGATTTCAATCTTGGTTTCATCAGACCAGAGAATCTTGTTTTTCATCGTCTGAGAGGCCTTTAGTTGTCCTTCTGGAAGGTACTCCCATCTCCACAGAGGAACTCTGGAGCMCTGTCAGAGTGAACATCGGGGTCTTGGTCACCTCCCTGACCAATGCACTTATCCCCCGATTGSTCAGTTTGGCCGGGCGGCCAGCTCTAGGAAGAGTCTTGGTGGTTCTAAATTTCTTCKATTTAWGAATGATGGAGGCCACTGTGTTCTTGGCAACCTTCAAAGCTGCAAACATTTTTTAGGTACCCTTCCCCAGATCTGTGCCTCGACACAATCCTGTCTCAGAGCTCTACYGTCAATTCCTTTGACCCCATGGCTTGGTTTTTGCTCTGACATGCACTGTCAACTGTGGGATCTTATATAGACAGGTGTGTGCCTTTCCAAATCATGTCCAATCAATGGAATTTACCACAGGTGGACTCCAATCAAGTTGAAGAAAAATCTCAAGGATGATCAATGGAAACAGGATGCACCTGAGCTCAATTTCGAGTCTCATAGCAAAGGGTCTGAATACTTACGTAAATAAGGTATTTCCAAAACCTGTTTTTGTTTTTTTGTTGTGGGGTATTTTGTGTAGATTGATGAGGATTTGTGTTTATTTAATCCATTTTAGAATAAGGCTGTAACAAAACAAAATGTGGATAAGGGAAGGGGTCTGAATACTTTCTGAATGCACTYTATATCTGAGAGATTTTATTTATTTTTGACATGCATTTAGCCCCTTAGTTTTGACACTAAACTTGGTCCATATACTGTACATCCATTTGTTTTTAAACTGGTACCAGGGGACATTCAGACTAGTCTTGTGAGGCTTGTGGGCGTCCTAGACGACGAAACGACGAACACCATCATGTTTGTGAGTTTCGTCTTTCCATAGAGGGGTAGTTTGTAGGCCGAACCATTCGGATGCTACAGACAATTTAGTGAGAAGACCGATTTTTGGGATGTCTCATGGTCTGACAAACACCACTTTAGCTTTGCCACCTTTTACCGCGGATGCGGAAGTGCGACATCGGCGCGTGTGGTAGATTGAGATGCATCCAATGCAGATCTTTAGCTTAAACTGATGGATCTTGATGGGGATGTTTTTATTATGCTAATTAGATTTCAGCGGGGCCATGGAAATCGACTCTAGGGGGTTAACTGATTTTTGTACCACGACATCCTTGGGTAGGTGGATGGAGTCTGGAAGGGCATCTAGGGATGTTTAGATTGTCTGAGAATTGATGGTGCTGCTTTTGATAATCCTTGGTTGGGGTCTAAGCAAATTATTTGTTGAGATTGCAAARTTAATAAAATGGTGGTTCGATAGTCCAGGATTATGACGAAAAACATTTAGATCCACAATATCTATTCCAAGGGAAAATACTAGACCCAGGGTAGACCCAGAGTCGATGATGGCTGCGAAAGCCTTTTGGAGTGGGTCTGTGGACTTTTCCATGTGAATATTGAAGTAAAAAAACGTGAATATTATCTGGCCTGACTACGAGGCCCGATAGGAATTGAGGAAACTCAGTGAGGAACGCTGTATACGGCCCAAGAGGCCTGTAAACAGTAGATATAAAAAGTGATTGAGTAGGATGCATAGATTTCATGACTAGAACCTCAAAAGAAAAAAACACTCTTTTTTTAAAATTGAAATATACTGTCATAAATGTTAGCAACACCTCCGCCTTTGCGGGATGAGCGGGGGATATGGTAACTAGTGTAACCAGATGTTGATAGATAAGATGAGAGCACCCCTCCAACTASGATGGAGTACATCACTCCACAGCAGGCCAGGCTTGGTCCTGTTTGTGGGTGAGTCCCAGAAAGAGGGCCAATTATCTGCAAATTCAATCTTTTGGGAGGGGCAGGAAACAGTTTTCAACCAGCGATTGAGTTGTGCGAGTCTGCTGCAGAGCTCATCACTACCCCTAACTGGGAGGGGGCTAGAGACAATTTCTCGATGCTGACACATCTTTCTGGCTAAGTTACACTCTGAAGCGATGTTGAGCTTGGTGACCTCTGACTGTTTCATCCTAACATCTTTGGCGCTGATGTGGATAACAATATCCCTATACTCTTTACACTCACCAGTTTTATCCTCAGCCAGCACCATCGTCAGATTAGCCTTTACATCGGTAGCCCTTCCCCGTCATAAACAATGTTTGACCGCTGGATGACTCTTTTTAATTCTAATATTGCGGGTAATGGAGTTGCCAATGACTAGGGTTTTCAATTTGTCAGAGCTAATGGTGGGAGGCTCAGACCCCATAATGGGTAGAGGAAAGACCTGAGAAGGCTCTGACTCAGATTCCTTGCTTAGTGGGGAAAACTGGTTGAAAGTTTCTATCGGTTGAATGAGCAACACCGGTTGAGCATGCTGACAGTTGGTACTACCTGTACTTACTGGACAAAACTAAGACTTGGGAAATGTATTAAATGCGAAGTTTGATTAAACGGCTTTTAATAGTAAAAAGCTCAAGTTTGGCAGGTAGCCAAGCAGCAACAAACAGCACAGCAGCACGGCGACAATGCTGTGTGACGGAAGTGACATATGGGTGGTCCCCGGTATCCAAAACAGCAGAGAATTTGAGCATCGCACTTCAACGCTCTTAGTTGTTGTGGAAATTGACCCAGTATGCTGTTTACTTTCTGCATGTAAGTCATATCGCTGAGTCTACCTTCAAGATGGAAAAGTGGTCGTCCAAAGAGAGAGAGGGTATACTACAGTTGGTGTACCAGCCAACTGTATACTACAGGGTATACTACAGTTGGTGTACCAGCCAACTGTATACTACAGGGTATACTACAGTTGGTGTACCAGCCAACTGTATACTACAGGGTATACTACAGTTGGTGTACCAGCCCTTCCATCCCAAGTATACTATAGGCTACAGTATGTAAAGATAGTAGGTCCTCACTAATGTTTAAGGTTTGTCATTTATTTGAAAAATACACATATGATATGATACAACTATATTCAAAGTAATTTGGCTACATTTACAAAATCAAGATTAAGATGAAGATCACMTTATTGGTCAATAGCACACAAGGTCCAAATGAAATTTGACTTCCGCTTTGAACCCACCCCTCCGAAAGATACACATGCATACACATACATATAACTTTTGGGGGGGGGAAACCAAGCTAATTGCATAATCATACATGTATGTCTTTCATGCATCCCTGCTATTTCCCTTGTGTGACCTAGAAACCCTTAACCTCACAATGTTCCCTTCTCCCTGGTTCTTCCTCTAGGCTAGGGCCTCCAAATCATCCAGAATGCTCCTAGCTGTAAATTTCACATTTCGATAGCTAGAATGACAGGACTCCCAGAGATGTTCTAGTTTTCCAGGTGTTCCCATTTAAATGTCATCCGTCAGTGTAAACCACAGATTATCCATTCGTCAAATGTGGAACTAAGTTGCCAGAAGATTGTCAGCAGGTGGGCGCTCTACCACAAGGGTGTGCCGAGACACAGGGTCTCTCAGGTCTGATTCAGGAAGCCTCTGCTGCTTGGCTTCAGAACAAGAACATGTCTAATGGACTTTTTAAAGAAGCTCTCTGTGCGACATTGGAGTGTTCTGAGCAGCTGAAATATAGTAGTATGTTGTAGTATGTATATATATATATATATAAATATAGTAGTATGTTGGTTCAACTTTCAAGCAATTGAATGATGGGTTTATGTTTGATGGGTATAACATTAATACTTGTTACAATTGCTAATAATGGTGCTTGTTGAGTTTCCAGTGTTTTCCTTTAGGATGACTGTGATGATGCCTTTGCTGTGTCAGTAGTTTCCTGTTCATTAGACAAAGTACCTAAACATTTTCATTGGGACCCTTAAAGCTGTGAGGTCATCAAAATGTAACATGTTTGGTCAAGTTTGGGAATGCACTTTCCGTCTTTACACTGCCATTTCAGTTGTTACAGAATACAGCCATGTTGTTACAGTGAGAAAATAATACAAATTCAATAGTACGCTACAATGGCGTCATCATTTGTGATTGATGAACTTCTGACCCATCGGCTGGTGATCCRACCATATAAAACACCATATTTCTGAAAATGCTGGCCAAATCAAGGGTGCATGTAAGCGCCAGGTATAAATTTGGCTCTAGATGCCCCCCTATCACAGCACAATCATGTCAAAAATGTAAGCAGTGTTTCATTACATCATTACATCAGGTCACAAGAATGCAGATGACACGACAGTGGTAGGCTTGATCACCGACAACAACGAGACAGCCTATAGGGAGGAGGTCAGAGACCTGACCGTGTGGTGCAAGGACAACAACCTCTCTCTCAATGTGTTCAAGACAAGGGAGATGATTGAGGACTACAGGAAAAGGAGGACCGAAACCGCCCCCATTCTCATCGACGGGGCTGTAGTGGAGCAGGTTGAGAGCTTCAAGTTCCTTAGCGTCCACATCACCAACAAACTAACATTGTCCAAGCACACCAAGACAGTCATGAAGAGGGAACGACAAAATCTATTCCCCCTCAGGAGACTGATAAGATTTGGCATGGGTCCTCAGATCCTCAAAAGGTTCTACAGCTGCACCATCGAGAGCATCCTGACGGGTTGCATCACTGCCTGGTCTGGCAACTGCTCGGCATCCGACCGCAAGGCACTACAGAGGGTAGTGCGAATGCCCCTAGTACATCACAGGGGCTAAGCTTCCTGCCATCCAGGACCTCTATARCAGACGGTGTCAGAGGAAGGCCCTAYAAATTGTCAAAGACTCCAGGCACCCTTGTCATAGACTGTTCTCTCTGCTAGCGGTACCGGAGCACCAAGTCTAGGTCCAAGAGGCTTCTAAACAGCTTCTACCCCCAAGCCATAAGACTTCTGAACATCTAATCAAATGGCTACCCAGACAATTTGCATTGTCGCCCACCACACCCTCTTTTACGCTGCTGCTACTCTCTGTTATTATCTATGCATAGTCACTTTAATAACTCMACCTATATGTACATATTACCTCAATTACCTTGGCTAACCGGTGCCCCAACTCATTGACTCTGTACTGGTACCCCCTCTATATAGCCTCGCTATTGTTATTTTACTGCTGGTCTTTAATTATTTGTTACTTAAATAAATAAAAAAATTATTATTTTTCTTAAAACTGCATTGTTGGTTAAGGGCTTATAAGTAAGCATTTCTCTGTAAGATATACACCTGTTGCATTCGGCGCATGTGACAAATACCATTTAATTTGATTTGTATCAGTAGCGTGAACCCCTTTTTTCCTCGAAGAGATGACGATCGTGCTTGACWCAATGCATTCTCCTACAGCAGGGATCGTTGTCACGTTCTGACCATAGTTCTTGTGTGTTTTGCTTGTTTTAGTGTTGGTCAGGACGTGAGCTGGGTGGGCATTCTATGTTGTGTGTCTAGTTTGTCTGTTTCTATGTTTGGCCTAATATGGTTCTCAATCAGAGGCAGGTGTTTTGTGTTGTCTCTGATTGGGAATCATATACAGTGGGGCAAAAAAGTATTTAGTCAGCCACCAATTGTGCAAGTTCTCCCACTTAAAAAGATGAGAGAGGCCTGTAATTTTTCATCATAGTACATCTTCAACTATGACAGACAAAATGAGAAAAAAAATCCAGAAAATCACATTGTAGGATTTTAATGAATTTATTTGCAAAGTTTGGTGGAAAATAAGTATTTGGTCACCTACAAACAAGCAAGATTCTGGCTCTCACAGACTGTAACTTCTTCTTTAAGAGGCTCCTCTGTCCTCCACTCGTTACCTGTAATTAATGGCACCTGTTTGAACTTGTTATCAGTATAAAAGAACCTGTCCACAACCTCAAACAGTCACACTCCAAACTCCACATGGCCAAGCCAAAGAGCTGTCAAAGGACACCAGAAAAAAATTGTAGACCTGCACCAGGCGGGGAAGACTGAATCTGCAATTGGTAAGCAGCTTGGTTTGAAGAAATCAACTGTGGGAGCAATTATTAGGAAATGGAAGACATACAAGACCATTGATAATCTCCTTTGATCTGGGCTCCACGCAGATCTCACCCCGTGGGGTCAAAATGATACAAGAACGGTGAGCAAAAATCCAGAACCACACGGGGGACCTAGTGAATGACCTGCAGAGAGCTGGGACAAAGTAACAAAGCCTACCATCAGTAACACACTACGCCGCCAGGGACTCAAATCCTGCATGCCAGACGTGTCCCCTGCTAAGCCAGTACATGTCCAGGCCGCGTCTGAAGTTTGCTAGAGAGCATTTGGATGATCCAGAGAGATTGGGAGAATGTCATATGGTCAGATGACCAAAATTAACTTTTTGGTAAAAACTCAACTCGTCGTGTTTGGAGGACAAAGAATGCTGAGTTGCATCCAAGAACACCATACCTACTGTGAAGCATGGGGGTGGAAACATCATGCTTTGGGGTGAGGGACGGACGACTGATCGTGTAAAGGAAAGAATGAATGGGGCCATGTATGCGTGAGATTTTGAGTGAAAACCTCCTTCCATCAGCAGGGCATTGAAGATGAAACGTGGCTGGGTCTTTCAGCATGACAATATCCCAAACACACCGCCCGGGCAACGAAGGAGTGGCTTCGTAAGAAGCATTTCAAGGTCCTGGAGTGGCCTAGCCAGTCTCCAGATCTCAACCCCATAAAAATCTTTGGAGGGAGTTGAAAGTCCGTGTTGCCAGCAACAGCCCCAAAACATAACTGCTCTAGAGAGATCTGCATGGAGGAATGGGCCAAAATACCAGCAACAGTGTGTGAAAACCTTGTGAAGACTTACAGAAAACGTTTGACCTCTGTCATTGCCAACAAAAGGGTATATAACAAAGTATTGAGATAAACTTTTGTTATTGACCAAATACTTATTTTCACCATAATTTGCAAAATAATTCATTAAAAATCCTAAACATGTGATTTTCTGGATTTTTTTTCTCATTTTGTCTGTCATAGTTGAAGTGTACCTATGAATGAAAATTACAGGCCTCTCTATCTTTTTAAGTGGAGAACTTGCACATTGGTGGCTGACTAAATACTTTTTTGGCCCCACTGTTATAGGTGGCTTGTTTTGTGTTGGGGTTTGTGGGTGGTTGTTTCCTGTCTTTGTGTTTTCTCTGCACCAGATAGGGCTGTATCGGTTTGCCACATTTGTTATTTTGTATTCGRTGTAAGTGTTCACTGTTTATCGTTTTATTAAACATGTTGAGCACTGGCTACGCTGCGTGTTGGTCCGATCCCTGTTACACCCTCTCTTCTCYTGAAGAGAGGGAAGGCTGCCGTTACAATCGTCAACTAGAGTTTTTCTMGAGCGGATGGTCACGGGGCCAGAACATAATTACACATAATTTGTAGACTGCAAATTGACCGCAAGAAGCCCAAAAATAATGTAATATTTGACTAAACGTAATCATTTCAAACCCAGCTTACATTTGTAAACGACCACATCTATCTCTCTATTATGCATGGGAATACTTTGGAACAGACTTCCAAATTCAAAATCACTTGGAGCTGATTTTCTGGTGTTTCTACAGTATTTTATGTCCAAAAATATATAAAACAATTGCTCAGAAAACTTGGGAGGCCAAATAAAATCACCAGCGGGCCAAATTCGGCCCGTGGGCCGCCTATTGGGAAACCCTGTCCTACAGCATCTGGACAGCATTTCATGTGTATCTTAGTTATTATACTGAATTTTTGGTTCCCTTAGGTCAGGTTGTGAAATGATCTTGATGTGTACAATGTGTGTTTTTATTCTCATGAGAATTACATTGTGAAGGCCTAACATTGTGTATTCTGGGCTGCCCTGAGAGTATTTCAGCCTGTATGCTGAAACTGCCCCRGTTAATCATTGCAATACTGAGGTACAGAAAGCCAAAATGGAGTCATTAGTTGATGCAGGATGCTGCAGAGTTATGAAACTCAAAGAAATATGACAAACTGAAGTCTACAACAACATTCTCAACTGATATCAGATTTGGTTGGACATTTTTGACGAGTTTCAGCTGTAAGACTAGGCTACTAGGAACGGTACCATATCACAGTCATTTTATGCACCTTGTTCATTGCTCACTTGTACAACATGATCTKCTGCTGTCCACCTTGGTAAACCCTTTCCATGAGCACACAATAGGAAAATGACAATGGGCAGATGGAGATATGGAGAACAACGGAATATGAAAAACAACGGAACAGAACGCCAGTTACCAAACCCGAGGTTTGGTCCCAGCATGTGAAAGCCTGTAGCTTTATCTAGGACCCACCCTGGTTCCTGGAACCCTCAGGACTTCATGTGTATACCCTCAGCCCCCACACACAATCCTGTCCTTTTGACTACTATTTTTCTCCTGGCACTGACAGAAAGAGGCTGTCTCTCTCAGTATTTCTTATCTGTCTCTCTCTTTTAGCCTGGATAATTAAGAGTGGCTGTTGGTCAGTAATAGTCGGAGAAGACCCAGAGAAAAGAGAGAGAGGGAGAGAGGCAGAGAGAGAAAGAGGAGGAGAGAGAGGGGTAGAGAGAAGGGGGAGGGAGTGAGGTGAAGAAAGTGAAAGGGAAGAGGGGGAGAGCAAGAGAGAGGGGAAGAAAGTGAGAAGGGGAGGCAGGGGGAGAYAGGGGAAGAGAGAGAGAGAGAGAGAGAGAGAGAGAGAGAGAGAGAGAGAGAGAGAGAGATGGAAAGTGAATGGAAAGGGCAGGCTTTCAGTCACAGGAGGAACATTTGGTGCAGTGCTGAAACTTCTTCCCCAAACACAGCTTCTTCTTCTACCTAGACCGTGCCACGGTTATGGCCACAGGACACATATGAGAAGGTGACAGGGGACACTGACACTCGGACAACACTAACCTCTGGTAACTTTTTTTGGGGGGGGGGGGGGTGGGGGGGTTTGCTTTTGCCATTTTTGGAAAACTACATTTTGTACACTTGTTGATTTTGGGTCTGCAAGGGCRTTTGATGCCAATACTTTTATCTACGGTATGCTAAAGAATGATTCATGTTTAAATTAGGAAACAGATTGTTTCTTGTTTGAAATGTGTTTATTATTCATTTGTTTAATGCATTGTAAAGCAAGTTGTACCTGTTGGATCCTTTTGGGATTTAGACTGAGTATGAACTTTCAGTACAATTTCAGATCATTCTGGTTTTTGAGTGTGTTTTAGTGTGTTGTAGCTTTCACTGAAGCTTTGTGCTTTATCAATGTCTCAATAGATGTGATAATCTACTAGTGTTTAGATTGCTATGATCTGAGCGGCTGCAGCGGCAGACAGCAGGTAGCATACTGAAGACATTAGGAGCAGTTATCAGTCCCTTGTTTGTGCCTCTGTCATATGCAAAGAATGAATGGAATTATTTAACTGAACTCTGGTTGGCGCTCGACTCAGTCTCCTCTCATAAACAGAACAAAAAGTTGAGGGAACAAAATCCATAGAAATACCAAGATCAGGGGGTTTGCATAAATTGCTTTCATGAGTTTCTGTGAGTGTGACAGATTTATATAAAACAAAAGTTAGGCAATCCCAAAAGTAAACCCCTAGCCTGTAGCTCATTCTAAAATAGGAACATATTGGATGATAATATACCCCTCCCAGGCTCCAAGTGGTTTAGTCTACTGTGATGATATGGGTTCATGGTTTTGATTATTTGATTTGATTTCAAGGGAGAGCTAATATAATGTTTTGGCTTTTCCCTTGGTGCCTGAGGAACTTGGCAGTAATTAACGTTCCCCTTACCTTGGCAAAGTTGTAGTCAATGATGTATATAAACCCTGGATTGCTGATGCTATGTATTGGCCAAAGAGAGGCTTTGAAACGACCAGTCTGCCACAGGAATGAATGGAATTCTACAGTATTTCAATTCAATGTTTTAAGGACAAAATTACATGTATTTAAAGGTCCAATGCAGCCATTTGTATCTCAATATCAAATCARTTCAGGGTAACAATTAATAACTTACTGTGATTGTTTTCTATTAATATGGTCATGAACAAAAAAAATGCTTCTTAGCAAAGAGCAATTTCTCAAGCAAGAATTTAGCTAGGACTGTCTGGGAGTGGTCTGAGAGGGGAGGGATAACTGAAAAACTATCTATTGGCAGAGAGCGTTGGAATTCCCATCAAAACAGGCCGACATTTCAGGCGGTATATTCAAACAGCTCTTACACTAAAAGGGCATTATCATAATTMACTGAATTTCAAATTATTATTCCAACCTCAGTGTGGAAATATAGACATTTTTTACTGCAGTATTTTTGTTTTTGTAGTGGGGAAAGCAACAAGCTATACTTTAAGGAATATTTCTAAATATATATTTTTTTCTGTTTAGCTAACATAATAAAATGTATGTAATACATTTTATAATAAAGGTGGCAAAAACAAATGAAGGTGTAAAAATAAATGTATTTATATAGCTTCCAAAATATTTTTTACAATGGTGGCGGAGTGGCTTCCAAACAGCTAGTCAGTCAGCTAGTGTACATACTGTTTAAATCATTGGTTGTAGTACATGCTGAACAGCAGCTGTTGATTTTGGGATGGAATAACTTTTAATTGCATTATTTAAAGCAGTTCAGTCCAAAATGCAATGGTTGACATATTAAACACAGTCATTTAAGACAGCAGGTGCTAATGTTTAAATCGCTATTCTAGTAGGTGCACATTAACTTCCCCAAGTAGCTTTGGATTTGTGAAAARAACATCTCAAATGTATCCCTAACAACAACTCCATGAATCAGAAGAACATAGCAACCAAAAAGGTTAGGGTAAGAAGCAGATGAAGGAACCAGAACATCCGTAAGTGATCATCTATATAAGTTTGTGTTTCCGGCTCAAACCACGAACAGGTTAACTCTGTTGGTAGTACCTTTTCTGGAAAAGTGGGAGGAATCAGCTGTTCAACATGAGCTTCCTGACTCCCATGTCCAGRTGGATGCAACCCACCAGGCATGACATAAATATTTTACAAACTATTGCTGCAAACTAGATTAATAATTCCGTCTCGATAATAATAAATAAGGTGTCTGGAATAGAATTTGGAAGTCATGTTACGGGTTTTATGTCAGAATTGTTTTGATCTTTATGATGGATATTGTTTTGTGTTTTTCTAGTCGGGGTGGGGGGTGGGGGTATGCAGTAATAAACTGCATACCAGCGACCCGTCATCTTGACCAAGATGGAGAGCTATAAAGTGTCTGCACTGCTCCAATAACGTCAGAGGTCAATGACTGGGTCATACAAAATAAAAATAAACATATGGTTAAGGGCACTGCAATGACCTGCAAAACAAGTGCATGGGTTATTTTCGAGAATTTTGTGGCATGCATTCTCAGGTGGTGCCTACTCCATCAAGCTTTAATGTAGCCCATTCCGGAATGTGTTGCTTTAACTGTGTTGTCCAATCACAACCAGGTCTCTTTGTGTCTTGGACAATGGTTGCCATCCATTCGTCATGACTACATGTGTTTGGTCACTGTCCAGAGCTGGAATTTCACTGTCTGACGCCATAAATGAATTCCATGTGGCTTTAGCAGAAATGTAGAAATATCCAGTTTGGGGTAATACCGAATGGGTCTTTACTATCTGGGATCATTGGGAAGTCCCAACTCTGACGTCACCTCATTGAAGTTGAAATTTAAAACGGTAAGGGTTAGGGTTAGGGTTAGGGTAAGGGTAGGGGTTAAGGTTAAGGTTTATGGTAGGAATGTCCCAAGGATACCGGATAGCACTGACCATACCAAATTGCTCATGTCACGCTGCTGCTCCATCGACCTCCCCCAGTGCTCTGGACGGATTTGGGGGGAAAGACCGGAACAAAATGGCCGGCTCTGCCATGGCAGTTTGGAGCCTCAACGAGCTGTGCCGCAAATCCCAGGTCAGGGAGTGGAAAAATACASTCATGTTATGGCTGTGACAACAAACCGACTGCACAGTTACATATGGTGGATCAGGGTTAGATCTCGGTCATTGCAGAATTGATCTATCCAAGTCTGGTCATTGTCTTAGGAAAACCCACTGCTTAAGGTTGATCGGATGGATTGACTGAGCTGACTAAAGGTCCTTCCTTCCTTTCACAAATGCTTTCTATGGAACATATCTGTTCCTCATTTAAAGCTGCTTCTTTTTATAATGTCTGCAGTTTCTAACTTTCACCGGCTGGAAACTGCAATAAAATATACAGTTTCCTAAAGAAGCCAGAGGGAAACAAAGAAGTATGATCAAAACAATTCTGAGTACTCACACACACGGAGAGAGAGCGAGTGTGTGAGAGAGAGAGAGTGTGTGTGAGAGAGAGAGAGTGTGTGAGAGAGAGAGAGTGTGTGAGAGAGAGCGAGTGTGTGAGAGAGAGCGAGTGTGAGAGAGAGAGAGACCTCAGAATGCTCTTCCATGTTTCATTGCCACTAACACATACTTCATTTGCTTTATGTTGTTTACAACAAATGCAATATACTGACCCTCCATCTTTTGTCACAGATATGTCTACTTTCAATATTAAGATATGCATTGCATGCAATTCAAGTAACAGCAGTGACAAGTAAGAAAAACGGTCTGCAGTTATTTGATTGGTTAACTGATATGAGCAATTGTAACGACAATCTCAGCAATGCATGTGTTGTTTCCCTTTCCCTATAGGGGCACAATTGGAGTTTGGTACTTCAGCATCATGGGTTGCAAAACAAGATCCATGCATTGTGTCTTGCGGTGTGTGTGCTTCATGCTCCTTCACTTGTCTTGTACAGCACAAGATGAGGACATGAGATTCAGTAAGAGTGCTTCTGTCTTCATCGTTATGTGTGACACATTTCCATTGCATGGTGTCCATTATCTCTCAGGTTTACTATAAAAACAGAATGGATGTTCAGGAAAGCTCTCTATGAACCGTATTGGTAAAGGCCCTTCCTTTAGAAGAAGTGAATACTCTGCATTAATGTTTTTTCTCAAGGCTGTGTAACACCACTCATGTGTCTCATGTCTCTTACAGGTTGTAAGACTGTTGCAAGCGATCTGGTCTTTATCCTAGACGGCTCGTGGAGTGTAGCTGATGTGAACTTTGAAATAGTCAAGCGATGGCTAGTCAACATCACCACAAGCTTTAACATCGGACAGAAGTTCACCCAGATCGGAGTGGTCCAATACAGTGATGATCCAATCATAAATATTCCACTAGGGAAGCACCTTCATATCAAGGATCTCATTAGAGCCATGGAATCCATTGACTACATGGGAGGAAACACAAGGACTGGGACAGCCATACAGTTTGCTAGCGACAAACTGTTTAACCTGTCTGAGCGAGGCCCAAAGGGCGTTGCTAGAATCGCTGTGGTCCTAACAGACGGGAAGTCACAAGATGAGGTGAAAGCTGCAGCAGAGGCAGCCAGGAGAAGAGGAATAATCATCTTTGCCATTGGTGTGGGATCTGAGACAGAAGAGGCAGAGTTGAATGCTATTGGAAACAAGCCTTCCTCCAACTACGTGTTTTACGTTGATGACTATAAAGCTATTTCCAAGATCCGTGAGACCATAAGGCAGAAATTGTGTGAAGGTAGGCATTTTTGTGATGACAAAATGGGGACCGTCATAAGCCCTATCCCTCAGCTTAATAACAAACCAAGTGGGGCTATCATTTTTGTTGTTGTTCGCTAAAATGAAGGAGAGGGCCTTTAAGGACTCTTCGGTTCATTTAACATGTTTGCACATTGCCAAACATTGAAGCTCTTCAAAACCAAGAAATGTCTTGAAATATAATGTTTTCTCAAGATCTAATGACTGGGAATGTAAATGTTTTCTAAAGCTGATGACTGTGGATGACTAGCCAAACTGTGCCAAGAGAGTAATGTCAAT
This sequence comes from Salvelinus sp. IW2-2015, assembly GCF_002910315.2. Taxonomy (NCBI): domain Eukaryota; kingdom Metazoa; phylum Chordata; class Actinopteri; order Salmoniformes; family Salmonidae; genus Salvelinus; species Salvelinus sp. IW2-2015. The sequence continues at coordinate 51,275,452 of NC_036848.1, forward strand.
TTGATGGTAATGCTTCAGGTGACCCAATATCTGGGCAAAGGAGATGATGATATGATGTGATCTGCTATCTGCCCAGGGCCTAAATAAAAATCAACAAGCAACAATAACAAAACAGCTATCTATTGTTTTTGACCGGAAGAGGCACCTTCTGGTAAGAAACAATACATAATGATCTTTTTGGGATGCTTGTAGATTTTTATTTAGATCTTTTTCGAAGGAACATACATGGCGTAACGGCAGTAAATTACAATTGTTGCTGGCTGCGCAGGCATATTTGGTTAGTAATTCTGACATTTTGACGCTTGCAGAGCTGGTGAATGGTAGCTTGAATGGTAGCGTTTTGTGCAGAGAGGCGATCTCGTCATATTCCTCATCTCCTTTGCCCAGATACTGGTTCATGCTTCAGAGTGAAGTAAAGGTTAGTGAAGCTATTTAAAACAAAATGGTTTCATCAAGAACAAGAGCAAAAACAACTCCCAGAACCAAGCATAAAACAACAGTTCGGAAAATTTGACCTATTTGAGTGGTTGTATCCACTTAAAAACAATAAGGATGCCTGATCCCATGTAAATGAACAGCCTACTGTAATAATTAAGATGCGTGATTAAGGTGTGGGTGTAATAGTCAAATTCGGTCTGMTTTTCCCAATTGGAGGGATGTTCTTTAGACAGCCTGGATATTTGCAAAATGTCCAGTGATCCATTCCAATGTCTTTTACAACAGATTATTTGACACTTCGGTTTCCAGGTCAAATTAACATGCAGCCAGACCAGAAAAGAGGATGGTGGTACTTATATGAAAGTGTGTTTGTGATGTTCAACCAGTCACACAAAAATACGTACTCTGCTGTGTTCTAAATTCTCTCATTCTCTTTATTTCAGAGACTGTTTGTCCAAGCAGTATCTCAGTCGATAACGGTGATGTGAAGGGCTTCGATATTCTACAGTATCTTAATTTGGCCAAAAAGGTCAAAAAAACTCAAGGCTCTTTCTATGGCTCCAAAGCCTTCCAGGTGACATCTCGCGTTGACCTGAGTGAAAGCACGACGTAAGCTTAAAACACCATGCCATGTCCAGTGGCGTAGCGCAGTTTCACTGGGCCCCCTSTTTTTCATGTGGGCAGAGAGAAAAATGTGCAGATTTATAGCTAATCTCATGCTATTTTACACATTTTGGCTATGAGGTATATCTTTTTTTTGCTATTTTATAGCTCAGGGATTCTTGAAAGACAGGAGAATCTCAACTTTCTTTCCACAAATATTTGTCTTAATAAAAAAAATAAAAAAATAAACATATTTTGATAGACCAAAGTATCAGCTACAGTATAACAGCATGTAAAGGAACAACCTCCAATTTCTATATGTTTTCATGCCAACCCCATCAGACACCATAAAAGGCATTTTATTTTTACAATTATTATCTAACAAGTGTTTAAAGGCCTATATCAAAAACATATTTGATATAATATTGAATTTGACGTTTATTGCTACAGCCCATAGAAACACAATGAACTACACATTAATAAATGGCAAAAAAGACAGTCAAAAAATAAATAATAACGAACAAGATTTGAATGAGAAAACTTAGACCCATGTTTGGTCACGTTATTTTTGGCACATTTTACCTATACATTTTTTGCAGCCTGGTACTGGATTACCTTCAGACAACTTCCCTGAAGCTRATTAGTTTGTAACTCACACTGTTTGGGTTTTACAGACAGATTTGTTGCGATTGTCTTGTCTGGATCCCCTCGTGTATAAAAAGGCCACTTTCAAAAGCCCCATTGTATGGTTTAAGTGAAAACTTTACATATCCGGAAAGAGGGGATTGAGCTGCAGCCAATACAATAAATTGTACTGTATGTCTCTAACTTATACACACAGGGAGCTACTCAATATCCAAAATGACATCACCTTGTGACACATGGGAGGGGGTTTTAAAGTCAGAGATGAAACTCAATAAGATCKTTTTCTAGTTAATAACCATCATTGCCAGTTTTTAGGATTTTAAACACTTTTTTGGAGAGTTTGAAATTGGGGTCCTTTGCTCCGGACAAAGGCATTTCGAAAGTGTTTAGAGAATTCCTAAAACAAATCTCGTCCCTTCTAAGATTCTCATAAATMTACATTTTAAGCTCAAATAAAAATAACACAACAAAATCATATTTTTTAACTATAAAAATACAGTTTCCCTGTCGGACAACGATTGTCCTGACTTTCAAGAGTCTCTGAGCTAATTTCCTGACATTCTACACATTGCTGAGAGAAAATGTTGTAGTTATAAAGCTAATTTCCTGTAATTCMGAACATTTCTTTCATGGTATGATGATTTTGGGGGGGGGTTGGGGGACCCCAAATCTCATGCCCCCCCGTACCTCAGTATGTGCCATGCCAGTGGCCGTGTCAATATTTTATTTTTATTTTTTTATTAACCATCCCTCTTCAGAGGACAAATATCTTAATGTATTTTTTTACAGCCTTTCTGCTACATATACACTACCGTTCAAAAGTTTGGGGTCACWTAGAAATGTCCTTGTTTTTGAAAGAAAAGCAAAATGTTTTGTCCATTAAAATAACATCAAATTGATCAGAAATACAGTGTTGACATTGTTAATGTTGTAATTGACTATTGTAGCTAGATTTTTTATGGAATATCTATATAGGCGTACAGAGGCCCATTATCAGCAACCATTACTCTTGTGTTCCAATGGCACGTTGTGTTAGCTAATCCAAGTTCATCATTTTAAAAGGCTAATTGATCATTAGAAAACCCTTTTGCAATTATGTTAGCACAGCTGAAAACTGTTGTACTGATTAAAGAAGCAATAAAAGTGGCCTTCTTTGGACTAGTTGAGTATCTGGAGCATCAGCATTTGTGGGTTCGATTACAGGCTCAAAATGGCCAGAAACAAAGCACTTTCTTCTGAAACTCGTCAGTCAATTCTTGTTCTGAGAAATGAAGGCAATTCCATGTGAGAAATTGCCAAGAAACTGAAAATCCCGTACAATGCTGTGTACTACTCCCTTCACAGAACAGCGCAAACTGGCTCTAACCAGAATAGAAAGAGGAGTGGGAGGCCCCGGTTCACAACTGAGCAAGAGGACAAGTACATTAGAGTGTCTAGTTTGAGAAACAGACACCTCACAAGTCCTCAACTGGCAGCTTCATTAAATAGTACCTGCAAAACACCAGTTGAGGACTTGTGAGGCGTCTGTTTCTCAAACTAGACACTCTAATGTACTTGTCCTCTTGCTCAGTTGTGCACTGGGGCCTCCCACTCCTCTTTCTATTCTGGTTAGAGCCAGRTTGCTCTGTTCTAGTATTGTTGATAAGGTGTAAAGAGGGTGTGGGGTGCGACAATGCAAATAGTCTGGGTAGCCATTTGATTAGATGTTCAGGAGTCTTATGGCTTGGGGGTAGAAGCTGTTTAGAAGCCTCTTGGACCTGGACTTGGCACTACAGTACCACTTGCCGTGCGATAGCAGAGAGAACAGTCTATGACTAGGGTGGCTGGCGTCTTTGACAATTTCTAGGGCCTTCCTCTGACACCGCCTGGTATAGAGGTCCTGGATGGCAGAAAGCTTGACCCCAGTGATGTACTGGGCCATTCGCACTGTAGTGCCTTGCGGTCAGAGGCCAAAAAGTTGCCATACCAGGCAGTGATGCAACCAGTCAGGATGCTCTCGATGATGCAGCTGTAGAACCTTTTGAGGATCCGAGGACCCATGCCAAATATTTTCAGTCTCCTGAGGGGGAATAGGTTTTGTCGTGCCCTCTTCACGACAGTCTTGGTGTGCTTGGACCATGTTAGATTATTGGTGATGTGGACACCAAGGAACTTGAATCTCTCAACCTGCACCACTACAGGTCGTCGATGAMAATGGGGGCATGCTCGGTCCTCTTTTTCCTGTAGTCGCAATCATCTCCTTTGACTTGATCACGCTGACACCAGACGACCAGGTCTCTAACCTCCTCCCTATAGGCTGTCTTGTCGTTGTTGGTGATTAGGCCAACCACTTTTGTGTCATGGTTTCTGGGATAATGATGTTGATGTGAGCCGTAACCAGCCTTTCAAAGGACTTCATGGCTATAAACATAGTCGTAGTCGTTTAGGCAGGTTACCTTAGTATTCTTGGGCACAGGGACTATGGTGGTCTGCTTAAAACATGTTGGTATTACAGACTCGGACACGGAGAGGTTGAAAATGTCAGTGAAGACACTTGCCAGTTGGTAAGCGCATGCTTGCAGTGCATGTCCTGGTAATCTGTCTGGCCCTACGGCCTTGTGAATGTTGACCTGCTTAAAGGTCTTACTCACATCGGCTGCAGAGAGCGTGATAACACAGTCTTCCGGAATAGCTGCTGAACTCAAGTGTTATTTGCCTTGAAGCGAGCATAGAAGTAGTTTAGCTCGTCCGGTATGCTTGTGTCACTGGGTAGCTCTRGGCTGTGCTTCCCTTTGTAGTCTGTAATGGTTTGTAAGCCCTGCCACATCCGARGAGCATCAGAGCCGGTGTAGTATGATTCGATCTTAGCCCTGTATTGACGCTTTGCCTGTTTGATGGTTCGTCGGAGGGCATAGCGAGATTTCTTATAAGCTTCCGGSTTAGAATCCCGCTCCTTGAATGCGGCAGCTCTAGCCTTTAGCTCAGTGTGGATGCTGCCTCTAATCCATGGCTTCTGGTTGGGGTATGTAAGTACAGTCACTGTGGGGACGACGTCATCAATGCACTTATTGACTGATCAGTGACTGATGACTGATCAATGACTGACTGATGACTGAGCCAATGACTGATCAGAGGAGGAATCCCGGAACATATTCCAGTCTGTGCTAGCAAAACAGTACTGTAGCTTAGCATCAGCTTCCTCTGACAACTTCTTTAATTTGCTTTAATTTTTGCTTGTTATCAGGAATCAGGAGGATAAAAGTATGGTCAGATTTGCCAAATGGAGGGCAAGGGAGAGCTTTGTATGCGTCTCTGTGTGTGGAGTARAGGTGGACCAGAGTTCTTTTCCCTCTGGTTGCACATTTAACATGCTGATAGAAATTTGGTAAAACGGATTTAAGGTTCCCTGCATTAAAGTCCCCGGCAACTAGGKGCGCCACCTCTGGGTGAGCGTTTCCTTGTTTGCTTATGGTGGAATATAGCTCATTTAATGCTGTCTTAGTGCCAGCCTCTGACTGTGGTGGTATGTAAACAGCTACAAAGAATACAAATGAAAACTATCTCGGTAGGTAGTGTGGTCTACAGCTTATCATGAGCTACTCTACCTCAGGCGAGCAATAGTTCGAGACTTCCTTAGATATCGTGCACCAGCTGTTGTTTACAAAAATACATAGACCGCCGCCCCTTGTCTTACCAGACGCCGCTGTTCTATCCTGCCGGTACATCGAATAACCAGCCAGCTGTATGTTGATGTTGTAGTCGTTCAGCCACGACTTCGTGAAGCATAAGATGTTACAGTTTTTAATGTCCTGTTGGTAGTTTAATCTTCCTCGTAACTCGTCGAGTTTATTGTCCAAAGATTGCACTTTGCTACSAGAATGGAGGGAAGTGGGGGTTTATTCGATCTCCTATGAATTCTCAGAAGGCAGCCTGACCTTCACCCCCTCTTTTTCCGCCTCCTCTTCACGCAGGTCACGGGATCGGGGCCTGTTCTCGAGGAAGCAGTGTATCCTTCGCATCGGGCTCGTCATAGTTGTGAAAGGAAAAAGAGAATTCTGCTAGTCCGTCGTGAGTAATCGCAGTCCTGATGTCTAGAAGTTATTTTCGCTCATAAGAGACGGTAACGGCAATATTATGTACAAAAAATGTAAAAAAAMAAGTTACAAATAACACAAATAWACGAACAAAAAAACACAATCGGCTGGGGGCACGTAAAACATCTGCCATCCTCTCCGGCGCCATCTTACTTACTTACTTACTTATTGCTTCTTCAATCAGTACAACAGTTTTCAGCTGTGCTAACATAATTGCAAAAGGGTTTTCTAATGATCAATTAGCCTTTTAAAATGATAAACTTGGATTAGCTAACACAACGTGCCATTGGAACACAGGAGTGATGGTTGCTGATAATGGGCCTCTGTACGCCTATGTAGATATTCCATWAGCCGTTTCCAGCTACAATAGTAATTTACAACATTAATAATGTCTACACTGTATTTCTGATCAATTTGATGTTATTTTAATAGACAGAAAATTGTATTTTCTTTCAAAAACAAGGAAATGTCTCAGTGACCCCAAACTTTGAATGGTAGTGTACATACATTTTATAAATACATTTTCATATARATTTTGCATACACATTTTACATGCACATTTTACATACATGGTACTTTTATATAAAGCATTCACATAAGAATAATACATTACCAAACATAATCTCTTTAATCCCAACCCTCAGCCACTCTCAGCCSATCCCACCTATCACCATAGACCACCCTCGTTTAGTTTCCATGTGCCATATATTTTTCAATTGTGCTGTGATGTTTTACATCATTATTTTACATTTCTAATCGTGTAGTATCCACAGATTGTGAGCTAAAAATGATAACCTTTCCTACGAGTGTCACTATTGCCATGTCTACTTTATCACTCTGGTTTCATAGTGATGTGATTGACTGGTTGTTTCATGGTGATGTGATTGACTGGTTGTTTCATGGTGATGTGATTGACTGGTTGTTTCATGGTGATGTGATTGACTGGTTGTTTCATTTTGGCCCACAGGAACTTGTTTCCAGACGGCCTGCCTCCGTCCTATGTCTTTGTGTCCACACTGAGGTACAAGGGGTCTCTGCTCAGGGAAGAGTGGGACTTATGGAGGGTACAGACCAATAACGGGAAACCACAAATGGCTGTCACACTTAACGGATTTGAACGCAATGTCAAGTTCACTACAACCAGTGTAGCACCAGGTGATACTCAGACAGTGGTCTTCCAACAAGAACCTTCCAAGGTACCTCAACACCATGAGTCTTCCAAATCACCAAAACAGACACATGACATGATAGTACTTTACAGATGTCYGATCTTCATTTGACCTCTGTTTATTGGTACTCTTTTTATTAACTACCCTGATTGCCTAGTKATTTTTACCCCTACCTACAGTACCAGTCAAACGTTTGGATACATCTACTCATTCAAGGGTTTTTCTTTATTTTTACTATTTTCTTGTAATAGTGAATACATCAAAAGTATGAAATAACACATATGAAATCATGTAGTAACCAGAAAAAGTGTTAAACAAATTAAAATATATTTTATATTTGAGATTCTTCAAAGATGACAGCTTTGCATCAAGGCAAAGAAAAASCCTTGAATGAGTAGGTGTGTCCAAACTTTTGACTGGTACCGTACATGAGAATATTACCTCAACTACCTCATACCCCGGCACATTGACTAGGTACTGTTACTCCTTGTGTACAGCCTCGTTATTGGTATTTGTTGTGTTACTATTTTCTATTTTTATTAGCTATTTTTCTTACTCTTTATCTCTGCATTTGTTGGTAAAGGGCTCGTAAGTAAGCATTTCATTGTAAAGTCTACACCGGTTATATTCAGCACATTTGACATTCAATTTGATTTGATTTGACTTGTATTGTATTGTCACAGCAAAATAATCCTGCAGCAACAGGATTTGAACGTTTAATCCATAATGCTGCTTGATCYGTGGTTAGGCTATTCAAAATGAGGCTACATGTAAAGTGGAATACTGTTACTATAACCATCTGTTAATGCAGGTTTTCAATTAATTTTTGTAAATCACGAAGCTCATGTGCATTTCCTGTGAAACAGTGAAATTCTCAGCAACAAAAGAATGATTAAGATGATACATCTGTACCGAGCCTTAATGAAAATCTAAATCATGACCTGTTTGTGGCATTTAGAAAACCTCAAATTTGGAAAAGAGAAAAAAAATAGTCTGGCTAAGTCATTAATTCATTTCTCACCAGAACTGGCAATCATCATGAAAATCTCTGAGGCAGATGTACAGTCTCTACAGTCCATGAAACACAGAGAGTCCTCATAAAACAGTGATAGGGTTTCTTACTACACACACTAATGATATTACAACAAACTACATTATATTCCAAAAAAGCATTTTCGAGAAAATAACTATCTTTCTAAGGACTGGGATGTGGGGGGGTTGAAGACTGTGACATTTGAGGAGAATGGAATGTAGTGAATTGAAAGAATGATTCAATATGGTTAGATAATCAAACATCTTGGAGATCAGTCACCATATCAGACTATTTGAAATCATCCAACGTTTTCCTACTGGCCATGTGCTAGCCGAGGCCTACTTTACAATGGCTTCTTGACATGCCTGAGTTAAATGTCTTCTATTGTTTTCACWAGTTGGTCTTTTGACCAATCAGATCAGCTCTAAAATATATCTGATGTAAAAATATCTGATGTTATTGGTCAAAATACCAATTAGTTAAAAAATATCTGTATTGAGGTGCCTGTCTAAACGCAGCCTTTGATTTCTTARGTTTTGACCATATGGATTAGTGATTTTAACAAAAAAGAAAAGAAACTGATCTTCTAAGCCTGTCTTTATTCTTTGTTTCTCCATTGTTCTTCCTATCAATGTTTTGTGATTGCCCAACAATTTAATATCCATTGCACTCTCTAGTAGGCAAGTTGCTAAATTCTCCTAGACCATGTTGACCTTTGTATATATAATCATTCCTCCTCCTCTTTTCTTGTCAAATAGAAATTATTTGATGAGAACTGGCACCAGCTTCGCCTACTGGTCACTGAGCAGGATGTTACCCTGTATGTTGATGACCTGGAAATTGAAACCATGCTATTGGAACCTCCTGTTGGTATCTTCATTAATGGGAAGACCCAGATCGGAAAGTATGTCAGCAAAGAGACAACTGTACCAGTAAGTATCCGGAGACAACATTTTCAGAACGAATAACGTGCATTTGTGCTTCTTTGAGCAKGACAACTGTCYTTTACAGACGTAGGATCTTAATTTGAGCCAGTTTGCTACAAAAAGAAAATAATCCTTCTGCAACAGGAAATGTGAATTATTATGTGGATTACAATTAATGGGCATTTTTGTAGGGGTTGATGAATCTTTTGTGAGGGKAATTACACATTTTAGAAGCCTTTTAAAACCTAAAATACACCACAAGTTTAGCAAAGTTCTCCTTCAACATTGTGATCAAATTAACATCCTACATCTGTACATTGGATCGCATTTAAGCGGCTATTGGTCTAACTGTTTAAAAGTAGGATGTGAAGAGTCAAGATTCTGCATTTTCCTCTAAAACATACTGACCTCAGTGGATTAGAAAATCTTGCCACGAAGAACCTCTCTGCCCTCTACGTCTTATTTAGTCTTTGCTTTATTTGGCCATGTTGATACTTGGTGTACTGTGCCAAACTTCCTCAACATGCAATCAATCATAATGATGTGTGTTAAAATGAACAACTTTTGGCCAAGCTAATTTAAGACGTGTAACCCAGAATGTTGCTGGATTTGTTTTCAACCCATAAAACTTGAAAATGACCTGCAAGTAAATCCTTACAAGTTATCGTAAATATAATGAAGGTGTCACTTAAGTCTAGAGAAATAACTTCCTGGTATGGTGATGAGAGGGACTTTTCATGAATCGTTATAAAACTGTTATCTGATAAAGTAGCCACTTGTTAGTGTTGAAATGCTTTTTCCCCGACCTTATGATAATTCCTTTATCTTTAACAGTTTGAGATTATGAAACTCAGGATCTACTGCGACCCCGAGCAGAACAACCGTGAGACTGCCTGTGAAATACCTGGAGTTGTGAGTACAACCACCTTTTTGGATCTGTCCTTGTAATAAATGTGCCACATTAAAACCAAACAACATTTTTTAAGGGATCACATATATTCCTGTTTATAATCACAATGCACCACTATACTGTATACCACCATACCACCACCATGACTTAGTATCGGGGAAAATCCATACGATGTTAATTTTTAAATCTGTTGAAATTTGTCAAAAAACGTTACTTTTTCTTTCTTCTTTCTCCTCTTTCAGTTGTGCATTGAATCAAATGGTCCTAGGAATATGATTCACGATATATGACCCGTGTTTTATAGATTATTTCACGTATCACTTGTTTAACCTCATCCTGCTTTCTACTGTGCTGTGGTGGAGCGCCTTTACCTCTGCTTGCCACATGCACATTGCTCTCACTGTTATTTTACCGTCTGACAGCAAATCTGTTTGTGAAGCAGTGGCCAAATGCTGCATTGGCTTGGCTATTGCTTTCACTACTAACCCACGATGCCAGACCATTGTTTTGCATATGTGGTTTCTGGATATCAGTTTGGGAGAAACAAAAAGAGAGGGTGAGAGAGGCACTGAAAACACACAACCGCATGCCAGCATCTCTCTCTCTCTTGCATTGTCTCATTTACCTTCAACCAGTGTTATTGTCTTAACGAATTGGTCTATTAGTGTGAGATTACAGGTTCCAGGCGCTTCCATGACATAATCTCGCTCCTTTTATTTCCAGGACGGCGAGGTATGTATTTTGGCTGATGGCTTTGCTCGCTTACAAAGTAAACCCTCGTTTAATTTCGTCGCGAGAGGTAAGACTGTACTTTATGGTCTTRTGCAGTGTCACTTTTTTWATTTTTWATTTARCCTTTATTCAACTAGGCAAGTCAGTTAAGAACAAATTCTTATTTACAATGAAAGRCTAGGAACAGTGGGTAAACTGCCTTGTTCAGGGGCAGAACAACAGATTTTTACCTTGTGAGCTCGGGGATTCGATCTAGCAACCTTTCGGTTACTGGCCCAACGCTCTAACCACTAGGCTACCTGCCYTCACTAATCTGCTAGGGGTTGTGCAATTAAAGGAAAATTCCACCCAACATTCTATCTTTTGATATTGGTTTTATTAGTCCATTGTTGATATAATCKCAATTTGTTTTGCATGCCAGCAATTATATGATGCAATACACACCATCATATAATGCAAAATACTGACTGTATWACTGTATTTTGAAAGTTATATACAGTATCTTGAAAATGTGGTTGCTGACATGCAACAGATTTTGTGACAATATCAACAAGGGACTCATGAAACAAACTAAAAGATWGTTTTTGGGTGGAGTTTTCTTTTCTTTTCCCCTTATACCCAGGTAACTACACAGCACTAACTATACTTACAACATTGTAATAGGGAAGAGAAAGGGGATACCTAGTCAATTGCACAACTGAATGCATTCAATCGGAATGTGTCTTTCTCATTTAACCCAACCCCTCTGAATCAGCGAAGTGCGGGGGGGCTTCTGTAATCGACGTCCACATCATAGGCGCCCGGGGAGCAGTTGTTGTTGGGGGTTAACTGCCTTGCTCAAGGGCAAAACGTCCGATTTTTACCACCTTGCCGGCTTGACAATTTGCACCAGTGACCTTTCAGTTACTGGCCCAACACTCTTAACCGCTAGGCTACCGGTAATAAAAAAGTAATCACATGGTAATGACGTTATGTTGAACATACCTATAGTTACATTTGATTAATTTCAGGGTAAGTCCAAAGTAATATGTTTCCCTTGCGTCAAGCAAGCAAACATATTTGTACTAATATGCAGCCGAGGTTTTTTGTCTCTTGCTATAAACATGTAATATAGCCCTTTGTCTCTAGAACTATGTTTGCAAAGTCATTTTGCTGGAAATGTCTGCTGTGTGAATGCTACTAGGCTGCCAAATGCTAAATGATACAGCTGCTAAGAGACCTGAACCGAATGCACTCCCTTGGCTTCAGTTGTCTGAGTGTCTGTRAGCAGGAAATCAGACATATCATTGATTAATTGCTCGTATGTCTTCCATATGACAAGAGTATGGCTTAGTGATCACTATGTTAAAACCTTTTACTGCAGTAGGCAGAGTGTTTCTTGGTAGTCTACTTTGAAAGAAAAGTACACACATGGCACACCTGGCTAAAAGACACCTGTACCATGTCAGATATAGAGTTGAAATGTATTCAATTTTGAGTTTGCATCCCAATATTACACTTTATATACGTAACAGAAGAAATAAGTGAAAAAAAAAGTTTGAGATTGAAACATGAAAAATATGAATAACTTTCCACCCATGAGGCCACTAGAGGGCSATTTGGTCATTTGGCCACGTGCCATTACTGAATGGTGTGCGTGTTTCTTGTTTATTCCAGTGTGCCAATGGCCCTGGTGACATAGACGTGGACCCCACTCCAGAACCATGTACCTGTCCTCCCGGACCTCCTGGTCTTCAAGGAATGAAGGTCAGTCAGAAGGGTTACATCACAGCGCTTGCCAGTTTCTAAATCAGGTGTCAACTCCTTCCATCAGGACACGGTGCTGTGCAAATCAAATACACTTTTGAAAGCGTTTCACTTTTGAACAGTTTTCTGACYTAAATTGTTTTGTCTCCCCACAACTTGCATGACCAATTCATCCAAGACGTGAACGTACAGCCAAATAGAAAGATGTGGTTCAAACGGATGTGGCTTTGTGCCTACAGTACGTCACTGTGACAGCAATGCATGTGATTGGGTTGTGGTTGGAAGATGTTATCAATAAGTCTTGCCCCACAGTCCAACGTTTTTATTGATGGAAATAATTAACCATTGAAAAAGGGACTAGTTACAGATTGTTTGGCAAGAGAATGACAAGTTGACTAAAAGTAGAAACAGACTGGCTCCTAGGCAAAATAAAGTTTCCTTAAATGGGCCACAAAATAAAGTGCTGTGTGACATTTAATTGTTCACAGAGCATATGCCAAAGAATTTATAAGATGTTAAAACTTAAACTAAAACGTTTCACCTTTAAGCAATWTTACCACAGCAACAGGACCTTTTATTCTGTAAAAGTGCACAAGGTTGCAGACATGTTTGTGTTTATAAGGCCATAGTTACGCATGGGTACAAATCCAGTTTTTCAACAGGAAAAGATTGCTCTTAAAGGTTTTAATAATACATCCAAAAGGCTACAAGCATGGCTGGTTCGCAGATGGATCTTTTGGGCTGAATCAGAGGAAACTGGTGGGAGGACCTACAGGAGCTATAGCAGGATGGGCTCATTGTAATGGCTGGAATGGAATCAATGGAATGGAGTTAAACATGTTGTTTCCATAATTGTTATGTGTTTCTTACTATTCAATTTACTCCCTTCCAGCCATTACAATGAGCCCGTCCTCCTATATATGCTCCCACCAGCCTCCTATGGGGCTGATATYTTACCTGGAATTGTAAAAAAGGGCATCTTGAATCAAGTAAAGCTCAACATGTCCTGCTGAGACATTAACTCAGAATTATCTTTCGTACTGATAAAGTCTGTAAAGCATTGAAAGGTCTTTTCCAGGAAAGGTAAAAAGCATTTKTGTTTGATGCTCCTCACAGAGAACATGTTTTAGAACCAAATCGGTGCAGCATGCAATAGACAAACAGTTTCAGAGTAGTTCAGCSGTTTCATGAGTGGTGCAATTGTATTGTTTAAAGATCAAAATGGTCCAGTCAATAACATACTGTGTTCTCTGTCAGGGGGAAGCAGGAACAATGGGGAACCCAGGTCAAGCTGGTCCTGCTGGTGCTGATGGTAAGCCTGTGAGTACTACATAGTTTAATATACAAACATCCACTCACTCAACACCCATCAGAATCCAACACTTTTGTAGAAAATAAATGCATCGAAAATGTATTAATTGCTATTCGGGACATTGCTGAATGGATATTCAAATCAGTTGGATGCTAGTTGGATGTTTTGGATGTCAAGAGAATTCCCTTTAATGTTGTAACGGATAAAGAGCACACTTAGAGAGAAAGGGTGAAAGGGGATACTTAGTCAGTTGCACATATGAATGCATTCAACCAAAACGTGTCTTCTACATTTAACCCAACCCCTCTGAATCAGGTGCAGGGGGCTGCCTTAATTGACGCCCATGTCATCGGCACCCYGGGTAGAGTACATAGTGGTGCTAATAGTACCCTTTCTCCAACAGGATTTACCTRCCAGGGATTTCAGGGCATTTTTCACAAGTTTAAAAGGAAAGGGAAAAGAGGTTAATGTCTGAGTGTTAAGTACAGTACCTGGTACTTAACTCTAAAGGCTTTTTCTCCCTACTTTATGACTCCTGCCAGTGTGATAACTGGGCTCATGAGGCGGGCCAGATGGAGATCATATTTCATTATTTGCAGAAAATCTTTGTGTTAAATATGCTTAATAAGTCCAGGGCCTGTATCCYCAAAGTGTCTCAGAGTAGGAGTGCTGATCATAAACATTAAGATTATATGGACATATCCTAGGTCAGCACTCCAACTTTGAGATGCTTTGTGGATACAGGCCCAGGTCTACTATTTCTAGACTAGATTGTACTCAAACATAAGTAATCKCTGCTGCCACAGTTTCTAACATACATACATCTGCAGAGAGTAGACTTAGAAAACAAGGTGCTATCTAGAACCAAAAAGGGTTCTTCGGCTGTCCCTATAGGATAACCCTTTGAATAACACTTGTTGGTTACACGTAGAACCCTTTTGGGTTCCATGTAGAACCCTTTCCACAGAGGGTTCTACATGGAACCCTAAAAGTTATTCCCGGAACCAAAAAGGGTTCTCCTATGTGGACAGCCGAAGAACCCTTTTGGAACCCTTTTTTCTAAGTGTAGACTTTGATATAATGATCTGGTTGCCACTGAAGATGCTAAAGCATATTGGATCTTCACCTGATTACATGTTAAGTGGCTTATAGTCAGAACATAATGAGTATGAAACAGACCATGAAGATAGTCATGGAGCAAGTCCTCAGGGTACTGTTCATTTCTAAGGGCTAGACTTCATGCCATGAAGCAAATGTTTCTGGAAATCTGACAAATGTTTTAAGAGGACACATGGTCGTTGTTTCCATGAAACAGTACAGTACATGTTACCTCACAGGGGACTGTCACTGTAACAGGATAAATCTTACAGAAGCAGTATATTTTTTAGTAGGCGTTTTTGCATTAGCGGTTTGGCATTTGTTGTTTTTTGTGGTATGACTCAGATTTCACTGAAACTGTTAAGCAGGAGGTAAGAGTGTCTGTATGAATACTTGCATAAGAACCTTGAAATTCAGTAACTGAAAACATGTGGCACGTTTGCTGATATTGCTTGTTTGCTTGTACCAGCTTTACTATCACTTTGAAGTTGTAGGGGCGATTTCCCGGACACAGATTAAACCTCGRCTGGAATAAAAATCAAGCTCAATGAAGAATCTACATTAAAAGTTATTTTTAGTTCAGGACTAGTCTGATTCTGTGTCCGGAAAAACACCCCGTAATGACTCAGTAATGTTTGCCCAAAGTGGCATATAAATTCAATTTTGAATATCAMCATTATTCTTGTAAATAGTCATGTAACAAAGTCTATTGTGTCATTTTCTGCCTAAACTATATCAYGGACAAAATAACCATTGTTTCACTAATTTTTATGAACTCAATTTGTTCATTGTTATCTATCAATGAACTCTTTATCAACTCGCTGTTCGGATGACATTTTGAAGTCCTATATTTTCCTAGCTTTTTCCATTAGAGGCTTTGAAATGCTTTATGGTTGGAAGGACAGTACATTGGTCTGTGTGGGGTGTTCAACTTGCACTCGATACTAATCTCTACTGATGACTGAGGTCACGAGAAGTGTAGACCAGTTTACAATACAAAGATGAATTCTTCGTGAACATGTTGTGGCCTTTAAATACTGGCATTGCTTTATTGGAGCAAATCTTCCTCCAAAGTGCAATAAAGGGATGAGAGAGTGTCTTTCATAAATATCTTGTGAAGTCTTTCCTTTGTAACCAGAGGAAAGATATTAGTTTCGTTCAAACCCTACACTACATAACAACGAAAGCCGTACATATCATCCTCCTACATTTCATCCTCCCACTGAAGTTGGGGCAGATGTTACATTTGGGTTTATCCCAAAATATGGGGGCTGTTTTATTGCAAATGCTAACGTCCGTAGCAACTGAGCATATTTTAGTTCCCAGTAAACATCCTCTAGTGGTTTGAGTCATTAAATAGAATTGGAATAATTATCTTAATTGAACAGTCCTCAAATTTTCCCCAATGAATTTGTCGACACACTTACAGTTGAATAAACAAATGGTGCCCACTTGTAGTGTAATCAAGTGGAGAGGACTTGAGTATGGGTGTGGAAATATGAAAGGACTTACAGAACTGGAACCATATCCTGTACAGTAATCAAGTTTACCATCATACTAAGAGCAAAGATCTATGATCTATGCATAAACTTATCTACACTCAGAAAGCATACTTTTCTCCTGACAATTTTTTCTTATGTTGAATATAGACATGCAGATGTCAAAAAACAAAAAAAGAACATACCTTTCCTGTGCCAGTTTATGATATTAAAATCAAGTAAAATGCAGCATGGAACTATATTGTAGCTAACAGGTAGTGTGAATTGTAAATTGCTACCTATGTAGTACTTCATATCTAGGGCAGAGGCTCAAGTTTTCCATAACAGCTGCAAAGCAGCAGTATGAGCGCTAATTCATTAATGAGTTTCATATGCMCTCTTGACGTAAAATTATGAAGTGTATAGTGCTTGGCGGTGGTGCTCACCACTCTCACGAGGATAAAAGTACGCCTCCTAAAAGCAATGGAAAAAGGGGTTCACCCTCTTTCATGGCCATGTAGGAATAAGATTTGGAGAAAATAAATTGCCTGATGTTTGATTAAACTGATTAGCATTTTTCAACAGATTCCAATTGAAAGCTGGCTGGAGGTCATGTCCTCATATAGATTTTGGTTGGCCTGCTGTGAGGACAAAGGCATAGTTTACCCATAACCTTATAACCTTGACTTTTACAGGACACCAACTACCTTGACTTAAGTATACCAGAAACATGTTTCAACTTATAAAGGCTTTTTAGAGCTTTAATAATCCCTACATAGAGGTCTTACGAATCCTTTATAAGCAAAGTCATACTACATAAAGAGTGATATAAAAGGTCCTTACATCTGTTTTGTCAAATCTATCAAAACCCTTTTGGCACCATTCATATGGCATTTGATTATGAATGACTTCTGAAGCATCTATATAGGCCTTATAAAGGGCTAATGAAGGCTTATAAAGTGTGTATGTATGAAGGTTTTAAAAGTTGTTTTAACATTTTGACGGGGCAATCTGCAGTAGCTACATTCCTTTTTGGACATAGAAATGAATGATATGTACACATTGATTCTTGAAGAATATAACTTAGAAATGCCTCATGAGCTTAATTCAACTGTCGTACCACATCAGAACCCAAAATATTACCTTGTTTTACACCAAAGTTTGTAAACAAACACTGTATAGCCTGTATAGGTGAAAACTATAATTTGGTAACATTTACTTTGACTATTGTTAGGTTCTAATTATCAGACTAAGAACACGACGGACGCTATGAAAGCTTACACCAAATTTATTCACCCATTGGGTCAATACAGCTGCATCAGACAAAAAACATATTCACACAAGCACTGCTATTTAACTCTTTCTCCTCTYCTGAGTCTCCTCCTACACATCTGAACAGCCAATGCATCCCTGTTGCTAGACAGAACCTTAGTGATATCTGTTCTTCCTCACTTCATCTGACCTGACCTCTGCCCCAAAGTGCTCAATGCTACCAAAATCACTGCTGTCATGGTGACTGGTACCAGACTGTGTCTGTCCTCCTCCCATAGGATCCCTGAAGGCTAACGATAACACATCCTGACAGAATGTAAACATTATACATTCCATTCTCTCCCTCAGTGACATGAATAAGTATATTTCATGATTTCATAAGTCAAGAAATCRGAACCCAACACTATATAGCCATAAAGCATTCATTACACATATATAAGCTTTTCAGGAACATGTTATAACAGGTCTCAACCACATTAAAGGTTAATGAAATACAGTGCCTTCGGAAAGTATTCAGACCCCTTGACCTTTTACACATTTTGTTACCTTGTTACCTTAGCCTTATTCTAAAATGGATTAAATATTTTTTCCCCCTAATCAATCGACACACAATACCCCATAATGATAAAGCAGAATCCGTTTTTCCACATTAAAAAATAAATGAACACTCAAATATCACATTTACGTAAGTATTCAGACCCTTTACTCAGTACTTTGCGCAGCGATTACAAGCAATCAAATGCATTTATAAAGCCCTTTTTACATCAGCCGATGTCACAAAGGGCTGTACAGAAACCCAGCCTAAAACCCCAAACAGCAAGCAATGCAGATGTAGAAGTACGGTGGCTAGGAAAAACTCCCTAGAAAGGCCGGAACCTAGGACGAAACCTAGAGAGGGACCAGGCTCTGAGGGGTGTTCAGTTCTCTTCTGGCTGTGCCGGGTGGAGATTATAAAAGAACATTTCCAAGATGTTAAAACGTTCATAGATGACCAGCAGGGTCAGATAATAATAATCACAGTGGTAGTAGAGGGTGCAACAGGTCAGCACCTCAAGAGTAAATGTCAGTTGGCTTTTCATAGCCGATCATTCAGAGTTGGTTGACAGAAGGTGCGGTAGAGAGAGAGTCCAAGACAGCATGTCCGGGACAAGGTAGCCCGTCCAGTGAACAGGTCAGGGTTCCATAGCCACAGGCAGAACAGTTGAAACTGGAGCATCAGCCTGATCAGGTGGACTGGGGACAGCAAGGAGTCATCAGGCCAGGTAGTCCTGAGGCATGGTCCTAGGGCTCAGGTCCTCCGAGAGAAAGAGAGATAAAGAGAYAGAGAATTAGAGGGGGCATACTTAGATTCACACAGGAAGACAGGAGAAATACTCCAGATATAACAGACTGAACCTAGCCCCCCGACACATAAACTATTGCAGCATAAATATTGGAGGCTGAGACAGGAGGGGTCAGGAGGGGTCAGGAGACACTGTGACCCTGTACGACGATACACCCGGACAGGGCCAAACAGGCAGGATATATCGCCACCCACTTTGCCAAAGATGAGCCCCCACACCACTAGAGGGATATCTTCAACCACCAACAGTTTTCTTGGGTATGACGCTACAAGCTTGGAACACCTGTATTTGGGGAGTTTKTCCCATTCTCCTCTGCAGATCCTCTCAAGCTCTGTCAGGTTGGATGGGGAGCATCACTGCACAGCTATTTTCAGGTCTCTCCAGAGATTTTTATCAGGTTCAAGTCCAGGCTCTGSTTGGGCCACTCAAGGACATTCAGAGACTGTCCCAAAGCCACTCCTGCATTGTCTTGGCTGCATTGTGCTTAGGGTCGTTGTCCTGTTGGAAGGTGAACCTTCGCCCCATTCTGAGGTCCTGAGTGCTCTGGTGCAGGTTTTCATCAAGGATCTCTTTGCTTCGTTCACCTTTTCCTCAATCCTGACTAGTCTCCCAGTCCRTGCCSCTGAAAAACATTCCCACAGCATGATGCTGCCACCACCATGCTTCACCGTAGGGATGGTATTGGCCAGGTGATGAGCGGTGCCTGGTTTCCTCCAGATCTGACGRTTGGCATTCAGTCCAAAGGGTTCAATCTTGGTTTCATCAGACCAGAGAATCTTGTTTTTCATGMTCTGRGAGTGCKTTTTGGCAAACTCAAAGAAAGGCTGTCATGTGCCTTTTACTGAGMAGTGMCTTCCGTCTGGCCACTCTACCATAAAGGCCTGATTGGTGAGTGCTGCAGAGATGGTTGTCTTTCTGGAAGGTTCTCCCATCTCCMCAGAGGAACTCTGGAGCTCTGTCAGAGTGACCATCAGGTTCTTAGTCACCTCCCTGAGCAAGGCCCTTCTCCCCCGATTGCTCAGTTTGGCCAGGCGGCCAGCTCCGTGAAGAYTTTTGGTGGTTCCAAACTTCTTCCATTTAAGAATGATGGAGGCAACTGTGTTCTTGGGGACCTTAAATGCAGCATACATTTTTTGTTCCCCTTTCCCAGATCTGTGCCTAGACACAATCCTGTCTTGGAGCTCTATGGACAATTCCTTCTATCTCATGGCTTGGTTTTTGGTCTGACAAGCACTGTCAACTTTTGGACCTTATATAGACTGGTGTGTGCCTTTCCAAATCATGTCCAATCAATTGAATGTATCACAGGTGGACTCCAATCAAGTTMAAGAAATATCTCAAGGATGATCAATGGGAACAGGATGCACCTGAACTCAATTTCGAGTATCATAGCAAAGGGTCTGAATACGTACGTAAATAAAGTAAACTCAGCAAAAAAAGAAACGTCCTCTCACTGTCAACTGCGTTTATTTTCAGCAAACTTAACATGTGTATATATTTGTATGAACTTAACAAGATTCAACAACTGAGACATAAACTGAACAAGTTCCACAGACATGTGACTAACAGAAATMGAATATTTGTGTCCCTGAACAAAGGAGGGGTCAAAATCAAAAGTAACAGTCAGCATCTGGTGTGGCCACAAACGGTATTAAGTACTGCAGTTCATCTCCTCCTCATGGACTGCACCAGATTTTCCAGTTCTTGCTGTGAGATGTTACCCCACTCTTCCACCAAGGCACCTGCAGGTTCCCGGACATTTCTGAGGGGAATGGCCCTAGCCCTCACCCTCCGATCCAACAGTCCGAGACGTGCTCAATGGGATTGAGATCCGGGCTCTTCGCTGGCCATGGCAGATCACTGACATTCCTGTCTTGCAGGAAATCACGCACAGAATGAGCAGTATGGCTGGTGGCATTGTCATGCTGGAGGGTCATGTCAGGATGAGCCTGCAGGAAGGGTACCACATGAGGGAGGAGGATGTCTTCCCTGTAATGCACAGCATTGAGATTGCCTGCAATGACAACAAGCTCAGTCCGATGATGCTGTGTGTAACTCTCATTCGTGAAGGCCCCAGACCATGACGGATGCGCCACCTCCAAATTCATCCCACTCCAGAGTACAGGACTCGGTGTAACGCTCATTCTTTCACGATAAACGTGAATCCGACCATCACCCCTGGTGAAACAAAACCGCGACTTGTCAGTAAAGAGCACTTTTTGCCAGTCCTGTCTGGTCCAGCGACGGTGGGTTTGTGCCCATAGGCGACGTTGTTGCCGGTGATGTCTGGTGAGGACGCCTGCCTTACAACAGGCCTACAAGTCCTCAGTCCAGCCTGTCTCAGCCTATTGCGGACAGTCTGAGCACTGATGGAGGGTTTGTGCGTTCCTGGTGAAACTCGGGCAGTTGTTGTTGCCATCCTGTATCTGGTCCCGCAGGTGTGATGTTCGGATTTACCGATCCTGTGCAGGTGTTGTTACACGTGTTCCACTGCGAGGACAAGTCAGCTGTCCGTCCTGTCTCCCTGTAGCACTGTCTTAGGCGTCTCACAGTACGGACATTGCAATTTATTGCCCTGGCCACATCTGCAGTCTTCATGCCTCCTTGCAGCATGCCTAAGGCACGTTACGCAGATGAGCAGGAACCCTGGGCATCTTTCTTTTGTGTTTTTCAGAGTCAGTAGAAAGGCCTCTTTAGTGCCCTAAGTTTTCATAACTTTGGACTTAATTGCCCACCGTTTTTAAGCTGTTAGTGTCTTTACGACACAGGTGCATGTTCATTAATTGCGTATGGTTCATTGAACAAGCATGGGAAACAGTGTTTAAACCCTTTACAATGAAATCGTGAGTATTTGGATTTTTACGAATTATCTTTGAAAGACAGGGTCCTGAAAAAGGGACGTTTCTTTTTTTTTTTTTTTGCTTTACATTTTTTTATAAATGTAAAAAATAAATTTAAACCTGTATTTTGTCATAATATGGTATTGTGTGGATTGATGACGGGGAAAACAATTTAAGGCTGTAATGTGACAAAATGAAAAAGTGACTGCAGTGATACACTTGAAGTATAACGAGTGGAGATGCACTGAGATACAGTGTCTTAGACCGCTGCGCCTCTCGGGAGCCCAAATCTTATGAGTTGGGTCATTAGCAATGCAATTGACCAGACAACACCATTAAAAAAAAATCACTTTTATTACAATCTTCTTTCTTCAAGCCAGTATCACAACGATCATCAATCAATAGATACCCAGATGGTGGCTTGCACACTACATAGACAGTAATAATGCATAGGACTACAACCACATTACTGTCCATAAGAGCAAATAAATGACGTTGTCAATTATTTAATCACAACAAATCTACCTGGCGAAGCCACCATCACCACGGGCACGGGGTGTGGCACTTGGAGCAAGAACTACAAAAAAACTAACGATAGACGACAACCCTGAACGCAGGGAAAACTATTTTTAGGACGAACGCCACTATGAGCTAACTTCAACCACACCTACGCAACTCAAACCTTTGTTGTTTGGGACCAACAACTTGCGTCTTTTACTCACCGCGCTCGACCTCAAACACAGGTGCACCACAGGTTATAAAGGAGGTAGAGGGTGTGGACCACAATGAAAGAGAGACAGTAGTTTAAGGGATGCTCCAATCACAGGAGGATGGTGGTTAATTAAGTACAGAAAGTCACAGCACARACATGCCATCAATTAAGGTCAATKATTTGTGAGAATATGCATAGGTCAATGAAAATGTAACTATGAAGGCTAAAGTCCACCATATGACACATCTATAAAGATTCCTAAATATGAGATTTTGTATAGCATTTACAGTTTTTTACATTTAGCAGACTCTCTTATCCAGAGCGACTTACAGTAGTGAGTACATACATTTTCATGCTGGTCCCCTATGGGAGTCGAACCCACAACCCTGGCGTTGGAAGTGCTGTGCTCTACCAAGTGATCCACACCGGACTAGGAAGACATGAAGGCGCTATAGATAAGCCTCTATAGATATGCTATGGATATATTTCATTAACCTTGAATTAATAATGCATTTGGGACCTATTATAACACGTTCATGAAATGCTTATAGAAGTATAAAGAATGCTTTATGGCTGTGTAGTCAAAGTAAATTGTTACCCTTAATTTTGATATAATGGATGGTCAGTCCTTGCATCCATAGCTCTGTCTACGAATTTGAGCGTGGTTACGTTTCTCCAGCCCTCAACGTTTTAGCGAAACACAGGCTGGGAGCACGCTTTGMTAATGTTTAACTGCTGATTGCCGCATTAAGTGAGAATCATTTAATTGAACACACAGSTGATTCATGTGTTTTATCTATGAGCAACATTAATAAAAAGGGTAAATATCTCATGAATTCGCATCTCTTTTTAAATTGAAGGGTGTTCCTGGTAACCGAGGGATTCCTGGACCACAGGGTCCAACTGGGACAGAGGTATCAGCTGAATTTTAAAACAAATTATGTTTTGATCAGAGTAGTGTTTTTGATGTTAAATCAATGGAGCTGCTCTTTCTGTTCTCTCTTTCAGGGGCGACGCGGGGTTGATGGCAACAAGGGAGAACAAGGACGGCCTGGTGATTCGGTAGGAAGGTCAAAAAAGGGCATTAGTATGACTTTTTATCGATTCGGCATTGTTTATTTTATGACACTGTAGAAGACCCGCTTTCAAGCATTATAACCAATGCTTGTATTCCAACCAACTGATCAAAGCTACTTCTAATAATCTACAATCACTTTTATCAGACACACATTTTATGTATAAATCTCTTGTCTTTTCAGGGTGAAAGAGGGGTTCCAGGATTACCTGGGCCATTGGGTCAAGCAGGTGAAAAGGTACACCATAACACTGGTTTCACTGAATAAGGTTATCAAATGTATACATCTCTATATAATATCAACTCTTTGCATGCACATTATCAGCCAGGTTTTTCAATTAATTTGTATATAATCAGTAATCCATCTCCCTAAATGTCTTACATCCTGGGCAGATGACATATGTTGTATTGATTCATTATTTTGGTCAAATTATGAACAGAAAAGGAAGCTATTGGTAATCCATAGTGATAAATACACTCTCGGGACTATCCTAATAGAACCGTCTTAAATGCAAATAAACAGCTGGTGAACTGAATGTCATGAATCCCACATCTAATAAAACAATACACCTTGTATTCTATGAGAGCAGGCCAAAGGAAATTAAAAAGAACATGAAACATTTGTAGATTGTAAGGAACATAGACATTGACTCTGTACATTATTTATTGTTACTGTTATTATTATTACTTTTTTATTATTTCTCTATTTCTCTGCATTGTTGGGAAGGGCCCGTAAGTAAGCATTTCACTGTTCATCTTAATCAAATGTGTTCAGAGAAAGGTAGGCAAGGGYCGTTGCATGGTAATAAATTGTTATTAAACTTATCTTTAATTTCTTATTTTTTTCCCAGGGCTCTKTGGGTCTTTCAGGGGGATCAGGACTTGCCGGCAAAGATGGCCAAGTGGTAAGAATATCCCAATACTGTTATTAACCACACGGTTATGTACATTCGTTGCCAAGTAAACAGCATAGGTTAGGTAGTAGTTAACTGGCCACTTGCTTATGCTTTCAAGTTGACAAACATATTGACAAATGTATACAGTATATTGACCTCTGGCCAATATACTGTAGTATTATATTGTTGTAATATTGTACATTTTATATTGTACATTTGTAATGATGGATAAGGGTGAATTTATATAGTACCCAAGGTATTGTGTGATGTATTGTTTTATTGATGATGTAGACCGTTTTGTTGTGATGTGTTGTTTGGTTCCGGTATGGAGCCTAGGAAGAGTAGCGGCTGCCTTGGCAGCAGCTAAAGGGGATCRTAATAAAAGACTAAATATGAAATATCAATCTTGGTAATCTTGATGATTTGACAATTTCAGGGAGAAAAAGGAGCCAGGGGATTCTCTGGGCCAGCAGGACATCCAGGAGTACCAGTATGTACAATTTAGATACTCTGGTCTCAAACCAGGAACTGACATGGCTTTAAGTTTGAAAAAATCTCTTTCTCCCATTCTTCAACTCAGGGTTTACCTGGAAGCGATGGAAAGAACGGAGTCTCAGGACAAATCGGTCAAAAGGTTGGTTTTCAATGTGACTAAACAAAGGAAAGTTAACTCACTGATGGATGGGATTGACGTATGACAAAATTGACCATAAGGTTGACTTGTCGTAGTTGMTCTGAACTGAACCACCAAAGGGTTACGCTGCTGTTGTCTGGCAGTTCCCCAACAGTGGAAATATATTATTGCTGTTAGCACACATTGTGATCTATAAGGGGGTTAGCACCATTGTTTCCTTGTGTTCTTACTCAGCTCAGGCTTTTCTGACACATGGTTTTCATTATCTTAACGGCAGTTCATCACCATCTAGGTGGTTGTGTCTGCGTTATAACTTCTGGATTTATATGATTTTTTCTTCCACATGTAGAACCTTCCAAAATGTTCACAGTTGGTTTCTTCCCTTCTACACTGTGGAAAATAGAACAAGTAGTGTCTCATTGGATGTTTTTAGATTGCCAGTTGGTTGCAAATAATGGCTTGACAAGCTGGGTTACTGTACATGTAGAGCTGATACTGTACAGACACCTTATTTAACACCTCATCATGGCTTGACAAGCTGGATTACATGTAGAGCTGACACTGTACAGACACCTTATTTAACACCTAATTTTACAGACACTATTATCCAGAGTGACTTACAGCTAAGTGCCTTGCTCAAGGGTACATCGGCATATTTTTCACCCAGTTGGCTTGGGGATCCAAACCGGCGACCTTTCGGTTACTGGGCCCACAACGTTAACCGCTGGGCTACCTGCCGCCTCTGCTGTTAACTTTATGTAACAAAGATAGATTCAACAGTATCCAATGAGCAAATTCGTGGTGGGGTGCTGCTATCTCTTTTGAACTGTACCTGTAGCCGGTACACTGAATCATCAAGCATGATGTCTGTGTTAATGATATTCTGATGCATTATTTTCATCAATAGGGAGAGGTTGGAGCAGCTGGCATCCCTGGTCTAGACGGAAGGGAGGGCCATCCTGTAAGTCATGGACATTTCTATTCTTTCTATAACCATGGATTATAATCTACATTCTATGCACTCTAGACGGTCTACTTTCTTGTATGCTTGGGTTTCTATGAAATATGAACAATGCCAGAATGCCCTCCGCCCCCTCAAATAAAATGAGTTCCTTGACTTTAGCAGGGGATATCCAAAACAGACTCGGTCATCTGGAGCTACTTGAATCACAGCCGACATCATGGATCATGACAGTATTTCTGACAGCTAGTAAATTTGGAGTGGTTTCCCTCTAGTTCATCCCAGGATATAAACCCTATTATGGCAATACTTTGGTGACTTCATGTAGTCATTTTGTAGTCATTTGGGGACAGAATAATACATCTGAAAAAGAGTTTTACACAAGTGCATCCCCATTAGTCTTGGGAGCTCTGCAGATTTGGCCACACAAGCCGAGTGGTGGAACTACAATGTTCTAGATGAGTCAGTTGCTCCACAGGGCTGTAAGCCATTTGGTTTGCCAGAACATCCAATGATCCAATGTCTTTATGGACTAAATAACACAATAGTTGTATCTGCCTGTAACCCCCTCAAAGCTAGTGTATAAAAATTATTGTATTTTGAGACTTTTTTCTATATTTTTTCTATTTAGGTACTTATTTTACCTGATGTGTTGATAATGGCATGGGGAAAAGGATTGGGTTACCAGCCTTACTCTTGAGACAAGTGTCATGGGATTTTGAATAACCAATAAGAGTCAAGAGTGTTGTATCCGAAAGACATCACCTTGAGTCATTGGTGTTTTTAGATTAGATGGATGAGCAGACCCTATTGGCCCTCCAAAACCACTTTCAGGCCCTATCCAAAGCCAACAGATAGATGCCAACAGATTAGAGAAGACTGTTTGGACGAGCTATAGGAGGGCAGGCTCATTGTKATGMCTGGAATGGCATATATGGAATGGAGTKAAACATGTGGTTTCCATATGTTTGATGTGTTTGATACTGTTCCATTAATTCCATTCCAGCCATTACATAAATAGATTTGATTTTCATGGTGTCTTAACTGAAGTGGCTAATTGTCAATAGCCTCGTCTGGGGAACAGCTTTTAATATATTTGCAGCATCGGAGGATTTTTGATGAGTTATTTTCCATGTTTCCATGTTCCTTTACAATCCCCTCAAGATAAAGTCTCTGCCGTTTTCCAAACATCTGTACCCGTTTATCATGAAAAACTGACTAAAGAGGCATTTCAAGGTAGTTTTGTTGGATATGCTCAACAATTATAAACTGTTTATTTACTCAACTAAACATTCACAAACTAACAGATTTACTATTTACGACCATTTATGTCCCCAGGAGGGTTTTAAACGCCAGGCACTTTTCACATTTGTCCATTAACCACAAATATTGTCTCTCAACTACCAAACACATATCAGTTTATGCTGTGAGGTGTAATGGAATATGCAGAATTTGGCTTAGGATGTGACAATCCCTGGTTGGGATTTGACATTGTTGGTTATTCTACATTTGCTGCCAACCACTACTTAAGGACCTGCTATGTCACCCATATCCATATCCTTAACCTTCAACGTCATTCTTTGTTTGAAGTGTAACAGAGATGTGTCTGTCGAAAGTCTTTGAAGAGGAGGAAATGTTTTCAATAGATAATATGCGTACAGCCATGAATGTAGATCATACTTGAAAAAGGATATACAGTCATCTCTGGGACTACTTAAATATGATGTGTCATCTGACCTTTGGCCTGTACGCAATAGTCTCCTTTTGGTCTCATCGTTCACAGGGTTACACCACAGTGAATTTTCAGAGATATTTGGTATCACTAAATGCAGTAGTCCTTATTTCATACTTCCATAAACATGGCATATTTGTTCACTACATACATGCTTCTTCTTTTAAACTCCTGATTTCTGACACTGAGTGGTCAGACAAAATGGGCAAGCTTTCATGGAAATGGAATGCTTCCATTCCACTTCATGGAACATATCCTCAAGCATTTGAAACACCTATTGCTGTTTTCAATGAGTAATATTTTTGGGACTGTGTTGCTATTCATTTAAACCAAGATATACACTGTGGCTTTAAGAGCTTTGAGGTCTGAGGCTTTGTCGGAATGAGACTCGGGAGGTGTCCCAGATACATTTTCCATGTTGAAATGACTGATTAGTGGGAAAACTATTGTGTGCAGAGAACACTTATAGGTCCACATAAAGTTGTGTATATTCTTCTATACAAACTTTAGGAAGTATATTTATTGGACAACAAACCTATTTGTACTATTAGGTCTATCCTTGTTAGGGGTCAACTAGTTATTCATATAAAATCAATCAACATGTTATGAAGAGATCGCCAAGGGTTAACACACACATATTGTATGTTATATAGATTGGTACAACAATCTCTCTGATGAATTATAAATGCAATGAGATTTCAAGCCACATTCGGCCTGTCCATTCATTGTGATACCCAATGCTATCTAGTACCACTGTTCTCTTCATTAGGGCGGTATTTGTGTTTGTTTTTACAACATCCTGTGAAAGCTATTAAACCCACTGTCTGATAGAGCCAGCGAAGCTCAGGGGAAAGACATTTGATATGTGAATAATCCAGACTCTCAGAAGAAAGAAAACAAAACRATCRGTGAACCATATACAGTATGTTAGCTGCGTTAGATGGGGAGGACACTGACCTGTCTGTCTTTCATCAATATATTGAAAACAATTGTAATGCATAACACACGGTGTATTGTGATCGTGTTTTGTCATATAGAGTAAGCTACATACTCTGTCTTTGTTTCCAGGGTATGCCTGGCGTGCCTGGAAATGAGGGCCAGAGTGGAACTAAGGTGAGCTCCTGTTATTCTCATAAAGGTCTGTCCTTATATTAGGATGTACCCATACTGTCTATTACATTTTCATTAAATATTGATTCAAAGTCACAATCTCCTTCCCGGCAAGTTTTTTATAGCAAACTTTTGTGCTGGCAAGAAAGGCTATAATGTTATTGTACTTTATTTGGCATTCCCTTATTTTATGTCTAAAACTATTTATSAACACTATACTGTTTTCAACTATGGTTTACATGCACTGTTATAATGTATAGACTAAAATAAATAGGAATATAATAAAGTAAGCCTAGTCGTTAAAGTGTTGGGCCAGTAACCGTAAAATTGTTYGTTTGAATCCCTGAGTCGACTAGGTGAAAGATCTGCCGKTGTGCCCTTGAGCAAGGCACTGAACCCTAATTGTTCTTGTAAGTCGCTCTGGATAAGATTTTAGCATCTGTTAAATGACAAAAATATAAGTGCGGGTGATGGATTTTGGAAAATCCACAAATTATTTCGGGATTACTAGAATTTGAAGACTTCAGTCTTGCCCACAAATAAGTACATTTTCAAAAGTCCTCTGAGGACCCAGTACCCTATCCCCATAACATTAGACTTTTATAAACTATGGTTCAAGTTTTGATATTGAAATACATAAATAAAGTTTAATAAAGATGTCATAAGTGACAGAGAGAAAGAGCACACATGCAATCAATCAGGGAAGTTGTTATACTTGTATTTCTTCGCAAAAAATATTTCCAAATTGAACAACTGCTGCGTTAAATTACAGCATAGAAAAGTGACTACCAATGTTATTAATTATATGATTCTATAATTACAGGGTGAAGATGGTTTGCCAGGACCGAAGGGAGCCAAAGGTTCGACWGGAACATCTGTAAGTTGGCTGCCACCAATAGATCCAGTTTCAATTTGTCCAAATGTATTCAGGGTCACACTTACAGTAGTATATTTTACATATGTATGGAGCAAAGWTCTAAGGAATTTTCACACATACTCAATGATCCATAATAAATACAAATACAGATGTGTAGAGATACCGGGAACATCGAAACTGATGTTGTTGTCTTGTTTTTCTTATTTAGGGGGACAATGGATTGCCTGGTSAACGTGGATCATCGGGACAACCTGGACCTAAGGTACCAGTGGTTTCTGTTCTCTTCCAGAAATGTAACATCTTGTCAATGGGATTATGTCAATCACGGATTATGTCGATTTTCCTTTGCCCAATGTCCATGTGAGTACTATTTGCAGAASTAGTAAAATGCACTTTTCATGGGGMGCTGAGAACATCTCAATAACTTGTGTAAATATAGTCAATAGTAGTAGTAAAGATTGCTCAAACATATACCTTAATACACCATATTAGCATTGAAATGATGTGAACCAATACAGGTACAAATGWAGGATCTTAATTTGATCACTGTTTTGTTGCTTAGAATGTTCCTGCACAYCAGGAAATGCTAACTTTTWGTGTATTTTAACTTAAAAAAGGCTTCTAAAGTTTGTCATTTCCACCTTTAAATTTCAGACTTAATCTAACAAAAAATCCATCACCTCATACAAAAATGTCCATGAATTATAATTGGTTTAATAGGTATTTTCCTGCTGTAGCAAACTGGCACAAATTAAGATCCTACATCTGTACTGTGTTGGACCAATTTGAGTGTTCTGGCCAGAAGATCTCAATTACTCCTGTCTCCTGCAACACCACCACTAGAGGCAGTGATGACCACACAGAGGAACTTTAAAACCCTTAATMACATTGAGCAGTGTTATGAAATTCAAAATATTGCCGGCTACATTACCTCATCTGTCCTTAAAAGGGTTTATAGTTGTGCTGTGCATATCAGCCCTTGTCTATTGGTGTGTGAAATCCGTTCCTCTAGTCGTGTTAGAGTGCCACTGTATAGGCCTACCGAGACATGCAACAAAACTCTGCATTATTGTAGATGCATATAGTGCTTGGGTTAGCATTTTCTGCAGTGATATAATTTCTAGCGAGTATGTTGTTTAGAGCAGTGCCATGGTTATACTAGAGACGCCAAATGAAATGGTGATACAAGTTGACTACTATTGCCTTCGCCAGTGGAATTTTGGGATGGAAATCAAAAGCGGTCTGGTACTCTGGTCTCGACTCTCTGTCTCCCAATCACTTTTCATTAGCTGATATCTGTTTAACAAGAGTCAATGTTTATTGGTTAATGGCACAGGAGTGAAATAGTAGTTTCTGGACATGAGCAGGGTTTTCATATTAATGTCCTAGTTTCAAACAGCATTTATTAGGGAGAGGATATTTGTTTAGAAAAAGAAAAAACACAAACTAGGGCTGGGTTTAAATCTGATCAGCGCTAGATAATGTAATAGTGTAACAGTACTCTTCTTGCGTTGTGTACAATCAATCATCGACACGAACTCCAACTTGTAGCACCAGTCATGGAGCTTTATTCTGATAGAAACAGCACAAAATTTCACGTCATGCAATGCACGGCTCACCATCCAACTCTGCACTCACGCACGCTGGTTTGGTGCTTGTTCACTGAGCAATGTAGTTACCAAAATAATACAACAATTACAATATAATATTTTGAACAATGTACCCGATAGAAACAGCACAAAATGTCACGTCATGCAATGCACGGCTCACCATCCAACTCTGCACTCACGCACTGTACAAAATATACGAACCACCCCACCAGACACAGTAAGTTGCTAGCTAGTATTAGCGGGAATTCTCTACAACAAAATGCACGACAAATATTCACCAAAAAACGCTGCATCTTACGTGTGATGTTCGAATAACATTTACAAACAAATTGATATAAATTGTACATTTAAATCATCACTTGGGAGTATAAAAATCACTTTTGACGTACAGTGCTTTGCAAKCAACAACTTWCCGCTGGTTTGGTGCTTGTTCACTGGGACGATTCTAACTGAAACATCCCCCCTCGTAAGCAAGCTACGCAAACCAGCCAATAAGATGCCATGTTGAGTAGGTGAAGGCAAGACAAAACTAAAACCAAAAACCTATTGGCTTAACAATAAAGTGGCAAGGGGAATCACCAATATAACCCTGTTACAATAGCACGCTTGACATTTAAATGTAATTTCTGATTGAGCCGACATATGCAGCACTTACCTTGAATGTGGTCTCTGCCAATGTGGAAACAATGCCTTTCAACAATGCCTTTTTTTCACAGCAGTATTTCATGATTTACAAGCAGAATTGTATTTACAAATCAGCATCTTCTATGTATTTTATGAAGTACCTCCTTCAACTAATAATTTTTTCTCAAATAAAGGGCAGCAAAGGTGAAAGTGGACTTCCAGGTCAACCAGGGGTTCCAGGACAGGAGGTCAACATTTTAAGTTTTATATCAGTTGATATTGTGTCTATTATGAATGTAAAGGTGATTKCGTAATTTAGATTTGTTTTAAGAAGGCTGTGTGAGTCATTGATGAACCCCTACAGTGCGACGTAAGTTACAGAACATCTAAGAGACAAAGTGTCCTTACTGTGGGTTCTTACTATGTACAGATATGTGGTTGTCTCACCCAGCTATCTTAAGACTTGTAAGTCGCTGTAATAAGAGTGTCTGCTAAATGACTCAAATGTACATGTACAGTATAATGCTGATTGAATGAATGGTATTCCAGGGCAAGTCAGGTGACCATGGTGGAACAGGTCAGCCAGGACACCCAGGAATGCCAGGCCTGACAGGACCTAAGGTAGTTATTAGGGAGAGGACAGTCTCCTACAAAATCACTCTTAACTGCTGTGAAATTACTGTGTCTATACTGTTCAATAGGGATTTACCTACTTAGCAATTATTGGAATTATTGGAATTAGCAATTATACTAATTTTCACTAAATGTTCTGCTCAAATAGGTTCTTTTGAAATTGGTATAATTATTTATTTTTCTGAGGCGTAGTGTACGAATGAGCTGGGATTAAGCATTAAGAATGTTTTCTGCAAATGTTTTCAGTGTTGCCATCCCGATCACATTTTGTTTATTTAATGAGCGAGGAAAAACACTGACGTTGCATTTTGATGAAGAATTAGGAGCCAGAAAACTACTTTATAGTGAGCTGTGTTTCCAGATTTACCTCCATTAACTTCAATAAAGAATAATAATTTATACCACAGCTTCCAAGCAAGCCTTTCATAGGATGACATAAATAAATTACCCCAAGGACTGCAATTTACAGGTGAGGGTTACTCAAATGCAATAAAATACATCATTGATCAATAACAGTATTTTTTACAGGAACTGTTTCACAGACATTATTTGAACTTCCACCCTAGAGACAATTARATCTAGCTTACCGTATCATAAACAGTACTTTTTAGTTTGCCTTTCGTTTAATTTCTACCACTTCAGGACAACTTGCAATCTTACAACAAAATATATTTTCAAAAAACAGGGAAACACTACAAGAGGCTTGTAGAATGTTTAACATACTGTCATCTGGCATATRCATAGCATGTTCCATGGACTTGATGCAGCTGAAGTTTGAACATTTGTAACTGTAACTCTGTATTCTCCTATTGTAACAATATTSTAACAATATCATAACACGTGATTGTTGTGTAATTTCTATCTCACCAGGGACAAAGGGGAGATCCAGGTGAACGAGGAGGGGAGGTATTCGCAACATTTAATAACTCCTGATGACAATTCAAATCCATTAGCTGCCCTTGATTCTTTGTATGGAGCGTCTGTCCTCTCAGAGGATTTCAGATGGAATTCCAGACATTTAAAGCATAGTTTAGTTATATTTTGCCATGCTGTTCAGTCCAAGAGAGCAAATAATGGTAAACAGCAACAAAATGAAATGTAATATACTGTAACTGATGAACATATTGAAACCTTCATTTGACTTATGGACCGGAGGTTGCTTTGGGAAACATACAGTACCAGTCAAAAGTTTGGACAAACCTACCCATTCAAGGGTTTTTCTTTATTTTTACTATTTTCAACATTGTAGAAAAATAGTAAAGACATCAAAACTATGAAATAACACATGTGAAATCATATAGTAACCAAAAAAGTGTTAAACAAATCAAAATATATTTTAGATTCTTCAAAGGAGCCACCCTTTGCCTTGATAACAGCTTTGCACACTCTTGGCATTCTCTCAACCAGCTTCACCTGGAATGTTTTTCCAACAGTCTTAAAGGACTTCCTACATATGCTGAYTACTTGTTGGATGCTTTTCCTTCACTCTGCGGTCCAACTCACCCCAAACCATCTCAATTGGGTTGAAMTCGGGTGATTGCGGAGGTCAGGTCATCTGATGCAGCACTCCATCACTCTCCTTCTTGGTCAAATAGCCTTTACACAGCTTGGAGGTGTGTTGGGTCATTGTCCTGTTGACAAACAAATGATAGTTCCACTAAGCGCTAACCAGATGGGATGATGTATCGCTGCAGAATGCTGTGGTAGCCATGCTGGTTAAGTTTGCCTTGAATTCTAAATAAATCACAGACAGTGTCACAAGCAAAGCACCCCCACACCATCACACCTCCTCCTCCATGCTTCACGGTGGGAATCACACATGCAGAGATCATCTGTTCACCTACTCTCCGTCTCACAAAGACACAGCGGTTGGAACCAAAAATCTCAAATTTGGACTCATCAGACCAAAGGACAGATTTCCACCGGTCTAACGTCCATTGCTCATGTTTCMTGGCCCAAGCATGTCTCTTCTTCTTATTGGTGTCCCTTAATTGTGGTTTCTTTGCAGCAATTCGACTATGGAGGCCTGATTCACGCAGGCTCCTCTGAACAGTTGATGTTGAGATGTGGCTGTTACTTGAACTCTGTGAAGCATTTATTTGGGCTGCCATTTCTGAAGCTGGTAACTCTAATGAACTTATCCTCTGCAGCAGAGGTAACTCTGGGTCTTCCTTTCCTGTGGCGGTCCTCATGAGAGCCAGTTTCATCATAGCGCTTGATAGTTTTGCGACTGCACTTGAAGAAACTTTCAAAGTTATTTACATTTTCTGTATTGACTGACCTTCATGTCTTAAAGTAATGATGGATTGTCTTTTCTCTTTGCTTATTTGAGCTYTTCTTGCCATAATATGGACTTGGTCTTTTACCAAAAGGGATACCTTTGTATACCACCCCTACCATGTCACAACATAACTTATTGGCTCAAACGCATTAAGAAGGAAAGAAATTCCACAAATTAACTTTTAACAAGGCACACCTGTTAATTGAAATGCATTATAGGTGACTACCTCATGAAGCTGGTTGAGAGAATGCCAAAAGTGTGCAAATCTGTCATCGAGGCAAAGGGTGGCTACTTTGAGGAATCTCAAATATAAAATATATTTTGATTTGTTTAACACTTTTTTGGTTACTACATGATTCCACATGTGTTATTTTAGAGTTTTGATATCTTCAGTATTATTCTACAATGTAGAAAATAGTAAAAAATAAAGAAAAAACATTGAATGAGTAGGTGTGTCCAAACCTTTGACTGGTACTGTATATACAGGTTGCTACATTTTCCATGTACAAAAGACTGCTTCAAGTATAATCGGATGCTTGGCTCACTACCTCCTTCCAAATGTGGTTGCTTTCATTTAGCCAGAGTGGAATCATGTTGAACAACCGCTTAATTCAAAAGTAATGGAAAACAGGGACAGCTATGATCTTTTGGGGGGAAACTAGGAAGCGTATTGAGTCAAATGACAATGTCACCACAGAACTGCGGTTAATTAAGAAGTCACTTGTACTYAGTCTCTGGATGGAAATATCATTAAACTGACTGTCATGGACATAGCAACAACCTTCTTGTAAAATCTCACTKATTTGATTACTGAAGACCTTACATTTAATCACAAACAGAATGACTAAAAACAAAAACCATAATTGCTAGTTTAATTTTCTCTACAGGGATTGAGAGGTGAAAAYGGAGATATGGGAATTCCAGGGAATCATGTAAGTTCCCCTTCCTATGATTACATCAAAAACATTTTTTACAATAATGAATGAATTCTATAATGGCTATACAAGAGCATTTTGACCAATTGGACAGTTGATTGTCCAGTGGCCTCGGAAGCCCAGTTACATAATATTTACTGCTTGCAAGTGCTACAGTAGACTTTTTCTATTGGGAAACCTTTCTCACCACATTATAGTGGTTCTTCAATAGCCTAAATAATTTGTAAATGMGAATATTTTCCTCTTGTCACAATGTATTTATTTCKTATTATAGACTAGCACTGATCTAATACATTCATGTACAGAAATTGGATTGTGAATTTGGAAGTYTCAGAACAACTCTCAAATTGACTTCTGACGATCACTTTTCCATTGACAATATCAATTTAAACAGCATGTTTTCCCTTTATCCACATCTAGAGGATATGGAAGTTAGTTGTATTTKCATCTCATTCAATTCCAATTACATTATAATTAATGAACATTACTAATAATCAGCCATTATGACTTTGATTGACAGGGCTCTAATGGCTCATCGGGACAAAAAGGAGAGGTAAGTTTGTCATTGACTACTGTAAGTAGCTGTAGCCCTGAATAGCCAAGCATACATCACCATCTAGAGCAGTGTGTGTGTACTTATACTATGCTCTTGTGGAAGCCAGAAAGGGACAACAGGAGACCCCGGTCAGAGGGGACTGGGAGGTCACCAAGGCCAGCCAGGACTATCTGGGCAGACAGGCCCGCCTGGGCCTCGAGGACAGAGCGGGGACGTTGGCCCTCTTGGGCCACCTGGACTAGAGGGGAGACCTGTATGTACCTCACCAGTACAATCACCAGTACACTGACCATCCTTGGTCATCAACAACTACCCAACATGTCACTTTTCAACAACAATCGTTCACTGTTCCATCAATGTCTATGCCATTTGTATTAATTGACTCATACATTTTGCATGATGCCATCAATCATGTCACATTTCCACAGGGAAGGGAGATGTCCAAGCAAATAATTCAGGAAATATGCAGAGAGGTACTTAGATGTGAGTATTYATTATGTTTGATCATTGCTGTARTCTGTATAGTACACCTATATCTGAGCCCTCTCCATTGTGTTTTCATCCCAGTGGAGATGCCTTCACTACTTCTCAGTAACCAGCAGCTGAGTAACTGTGACCACTGTCAGACCAGGGATGGGACTCCGGGGMCACCAGGCCCYGTTGGGCCCCAAGGATCTACAGGCTTTCCTGGGAACCCTGGTTCCAGTGGACAGCCAGGCCATCCAGGTCGACCTGGGCATCCTGGGATGCTTGGCTTGAAAGGTAATAAATAGGCTTTAGGACTCAATTAATCTGTGCAGTATGTACAGGTAAACAGTAGAGTAGAATATAAACATAGGCCTAGCTTTTTCCTTTAGTCAAATAAGATTTTAAAATGTGTTTGTACTGTCTGGAACACACTGCATTCTATTTGTACTGTTGGATCACATTGCAATTCTATTTTGTACTGTCTGGAACAGCATTGCATTCTATTTGTACTGTCTGGAACACATTGCATTCTATTTGTACTGTCTGGAAAACACTGCATTCTATGTGTTCTTCTGGAACACATTGCATTCTATTTGTACTGTCTGGAACACATTGCATTCTATGTGTTATCTGGAACACATTGCATTATATTTGTACTGCCTGGAACACATTACATTCTATGTGTTCTATCTGGAACACATTGCATTATATTTGTACTGCTGGAACATTGCATTCTTTTTGTATCTGGAACACATTGCATTCTATGTGTTCTATCTGGAACACATTGCATTCTATGTGTTCTATCTGGAACACATTGCATTCTATTTGTACTGTCTGGAACACATTGCATTCTATGTGTTCTATCTGGAACACATTGCATTATATTTGTCTGTCTGGAACACATTGCATTCTATTTGTTCTATCTGGAACACATTGCAATAATTTGTACTGTCTGGACACATTGCATTCTATTTTTTCTATCTGGAACACATTGCATTATATTTGTACTGTCTGGAACACATTGCATTATATTTCTTTTTTCTATCTGGAACACATTGCATTCTATTTGTATGTCTGGAACACATTGCATTCTATGTGTTCTATCTGGAACACATTGCATTCTATTTGTACTGTCTGGAACACATTGCATTCTATTTTTCTGTCTGGAACACATTTCATTCTTATTGTCTATTGGAACACATTGCATTCTATTTTACTGTCTGGAACACATTGCATTCTATTTGTTCTATCTGGACACATTGCATTTATTTCTGTCTGGAACACATTGCAATTCTATTTGTTCTTTCTGGAACACATTGCATTCTATTTGTTCTATCTGGAACACATTGCATTCTATTTGTATGTCTGGAACATTGCATTATATTTGTACTGTCTGGAACACATTGCATTCTATTTGTATTGTCTGGAACACATTGCATTTATTTCTACTGTCTGGAACACATTGCAGTCTATTTGTTCTATCTGGAACACATTGCATTCTATTTGTACTGTCTGGAACACATTGCATTCTATTTGTACTGTCTGGAACACATTGCATTCTATTTGTATTGTCTGGAACACATTGCATTTATATTTCTACTGTCTGGCACATTGCATTCTATTTGTTCTATCTGAACACATTGCATTCTATTTGTACTGTCTGAACACATTGCATTTATTTGTATTTGTCTGGAAACATTGCATTATATTTCTACTGTCTGGAACACATAGCATTCTATTTGTGTTTCCAGGAGATCCTGGATTAAAGGGTGAGAAGGGCAGTCAAGGAAGAACAGAGATTGGAGATCCGGGAACACCAGGGCCTCCAGGTAATAATAAGAATATAATACATGTTTACTATGTATGGTARGCTACTGTTCATTCAATTGGATATATGCAATTTACACTGAGTATACAAAACATTATGAACACCTACTCTTTCCATGAGATAGACTAAGATCCCTTATTGATGTCACCTGTTAAATCCACTTCAATCAGTGTAGATGAAGGGAAGGAGACAGGTTAAAGAAGTATTTTTAAGCCTTGAGACAATTGAGAAATGGATTGTGTATGTGTACCATTCACAGGGTGAATGGGCAAGACAAAAGATGTAAGTGCCTTTGAACGGGGTATGGTAGTAGGTGCCAGGTGCACCGGTTTGTGTCAAAAAAATTAGGCTGTTCTGAGGGCAAAAGGAAGGGTGCAACTCAATATTAGGAAGGTGTTCTGTATGTTTTGTACACTCAGTGCAGTTATGTCTATTCAGTTATTTAGTTAAGATAGAAATGGAATCAGGAGAATGTTCTTAAGATTGATGCATCTGAGTCACTGCATAGTGTCCAATCATGTCCRCAGTCCAAGCTGTTGGAMAGTACTTTCTGGGATTCATTTCAGATCTATTGCGASCCTTTTCCCTCTTCTGCAGATAAACACATWGTAAGCCTTCTGGGACCTTAGCTACCCTTTTTCAATCAAAAGTGATCAAATAACAGGATTAGGAATTGTTGGCAAACCAGTAGGACATGTTTTGGAACCACAAGAGAAACATCTKATTTGTAATTGTCTACTTTCCCAGGTCKAATGGGTCCCCAGGGGTACAGTAAACCAGGTCATCCAGGGAAGCCAGGACCCCCTGGCTTAAACGGGGAGGAGGGMAAGAGAGGTAACCCTGGGGTCCCGGGCCAGCCGGGGGTGTGTCATCTATCCATGTGTTACGGTGTCATGATGAGGAGCAGGGATCCTTTCAGTAAAGGACCAAACTATTGACCCAACATGGCAGCAGGCAGGCAATCAAACAGTCTGGAGTTGATGCATAKATCTCAAAGAAAAACAGCAAATCTTTCCAATCTCAGGAAGATCACATTTTACAGTGTTTCCCATTAGTCACGGAAACAGGAAGTACCTCTTAACATGTATATAGCAAAGATACTCATGTGCATCCTTTCATGACTTTTATCAAGCCCAGTTTATACCTGYTTCTAACCTGGTCCTTTGTCCTGATCTTGTCCACATTTTGACTGTCCCCACATTTTTAGACAGGTGTAGACAGTTATAAGACTGTGATCTGATTGTGATCGAATCTTCCTGACCAGCTTCTTAGGTAGTCAGGCACACGTTGGGTTTGGAAATATCTGTGTAGACGAATCTGGACAGATGGCACCATTGACTTATGTCATCAATATGTGTCTTAAAATAAATAAATAAATATTATTTTGAAGGAATAGCTGTGAAATAATTTGCATACAGGGAGGGGCCAGGAAATCTGGTCACAATGCATGCACAGTGGACGGATAAGAGACTACATTTCTGAAAATTTGGGAAGAATCAGAAAGTGGACAAGATCAGGACACAGGACCCATATTAGCAGCAGGTATAAACCGGCTTTAGAGGGGAAAAAACGTATTCATTCTGTTCTTCTCACATTCTGCTTGTTATGTCATGGGCTCCATTTTGCTTTAAAGGGATAGTACAACATTTTGGCCTTTTTGTACTTACCCAGAGTCAGATGAACTCATGGATACCATTTGTATGTCTCTGCAGGCAGTTTGAAGGTAGGTTCTGGAGCAATTGCTAACTAGCGTTGGCACAATGACTGGAAGTCTACAGGAACAGCTACAGGAACAGCTAGCATGAAAAAATGCTTCACTATCCCTTAAAAGAATGATAGTAATTGCTCCTACATTTGATGGCTTTGGTTGGCATTGGTTGGATTCTGAGCCAAATAGCAATACAAAAAATCCAATGTAAAGAATTCTGCATTGCTCACAGAAGTACACAGGAATAAAGGGTTGGTACTCCACTTGGGCAATGCTGATGGTACATTTTCTTACCAATTACTGCCCCCTGGTGTTGATTGTTTTTTGCACCATACTTTTTGATTGGTCACCCCAAAATTATGCATTCTTTGCACCAGACTTTCTGATTGGTCACCCCAAAATGTAGTGTTTTTGCACCATTTCTTTTTCATGGTCACCCCTCAATTTGTTTAGCAAATTTGTTTGTATTTTTTTATGAAATGTTTAAAGACCCTGTAATCTATTATAATTTGTAATTTGACAAATAAAGTTGTTGTAAACAACATCTAAAGAATTATTACAAAGTTTCAGGCTAAATCTGTGAGCTTGCTATCTCTATAATGGAGGCTGCTATGTTCATGAAACATTTTGATGAATAAACATATAAAAGCCATAATCTAAAACCTGTGTGCATTACAGCGATGCTATTTCAGTTTATATTCTTTTTTTTTTTACAATAACTAGTTTATGTATTGTATGAAAAATACATTAAAAAGTATTTTTTTTTAACTTGAGTAGAGGATAGGCCTACCTACTAACAAATGTAAACCTTGGAAATCCTAGCTACTTTCTGTCAAAAGAGTGAGGGCTAAATGAAACATGTTGACATCTTGACTTAATCTGAAGTTTGCTCTGTTGCAAATTATTTACTGTTCGCGCATATATGACATTTATGTGCCTGAGTACCTTACCTTACCGTACCTTGTCTTACCTTAGRCTATCAAGTTGAAGTATTTTTGGTTATTTATAAAACTGAACTAATTTACTGTGTATTGATGGGCTTTACCTATGAGAGCTTGGTCGTTTTTTTGCTGTGTCTAATTTTGTATGTGTAATGGTGACTTTTGTATTGACTTTTGGTATCATTAATTAAAACTTTTCTATGACGTGAAGTTTTTTTGTGTTTGTGTGTGTCATGCAAATTAAAAAGGATTATTCCACCACTTTTTACCTCATATTATTAATTTCCCTCTGTTTCAAAATCACAGTTAAAAAGAAATACCTTTTGATGAAATCATAATGGGAGCTTTTCTTCTTATCTTTTTACATACAGAATGTAGAAATGTGCCATTTTCATATACTGTATGTAGACACTTGTATGGTTCTGGAGATAATATCAGGTAAAAAAGTGTTGGAATTTCCTTTAAAGTACAGAATTCTCACTGGGGGTAATTGGGGATGATAAATGATGGTCCTAACACTCTCACACTCTTACATCTTTGTACGATCTTGATCAACTGTCACATCACAGTTGCCGGATGACTCAGCCTGKATTTGTGTGTGTGTGGGCGCGRGTGTGTGTGTGTATCTGTGTGTCTGTTTATGGCTGTCTGTCTGCATTAACAGGTAATGTACACATCCTACACTAGATGGTGCAATTGGATTACAAGTCTGCAACTAAACTGTGAAATAACTTCATCAATTGGGATGCTTAGTCAATTGAATGAAAAATAAATACTTTATAGATTGCTAATAATAATAATAATAATAATTTACAATTTCTAGCTATTTTCAGAAGAAACTCAGCTTCAAAGGCATAGAACAAACAAGCAATAGATCTTAATGAGTAGCCTAGCTATAATTAGCTAGGTCAACCAATACGTCATCATGAGTAGCCTAGCTATAGTTAGCTAGGACAACCAATACATCTTCATGAGTAG
Organism: Salvelinus sp. IW2-2015; assembly: GCF_002910315.2. Taxonomy (NCBI): domain Eukaryota; kingdom Metazoa; phylum Chordata; class Actinopteri; order Salmoniformes; family Salmonidae; genus Salvelinus; species Salvelinus sp. IW2-2015. Next base: position 51,317,629 of record NC_036848.1, read on the forward strand.
CCTAGCTATAGTGAAGTCAACCAATACATTATCATGAGTAGCCTAGCTATAGTTAGCTAGGTCAACCAATACATTATCATGAGTAGCCTAGCTATAGTTAGCTAGGTCAACCAATACATCACCATGAGTAGCCTAACTATAGCGAAGCCAACCAATAGAGGCCAAGTCTTTGATGGAGTTTATGCTGCTACTGTATATGTCTTGGGGATAATATTGACAGCACTGCTAACCTGCACCTGAGCCAACCAATGACTGATAGCTTGGACACTATGATAGTACATCAGTTATATTAAAGCTGAGGTAGGCCTACTGCATGATTACAGGTTGTTCTTACATGTAACTATTGCTAACAATCCCTTCAAAAGTTYACATTTTAGTAGTGTATACATAGGTCTGAACATAATTGTAAAAGTAATTGTGTTGCCTTTGATGTAAATGGATGTTAGGATATTTATATCATGATATAGCCAATCAATATACTATTGCAAACCTGGCAAAAGAGCTTAGCAGCCATATCAATAGCACATACGCTCCTGTATACATAGGCTTACACATGCCTGGGGCTTGTGTGGTTCAGTTGATAGAGCGTCGTTTTTGCAATGCCAGGGTTGTATGTTTGATTCCCACAGGGCACCAGTACGTATGAAAATGTATGCACTAACTATAAGTTTCTCTTGATAAAATTCGAAAATCCCCTTTGAACCCCATTATTTAACAATGTCCAATGATGATGACCATACAGCCCCATGTGTTGGTGAGGATAACTCGCGCACATGTCACACCTCACCAGCCTACAGTCTTCTCATTAAGAAAAAAATGATTTGCAACTTTGTGGAGCTAAAAGGAAATAATAATGAACAAAAAAAATAATACCCAACATGCGACAATTTCAGTTCATAGATGGAAAAAAGTCAATTGAAATAAATTCATTAGGCCCTACTTGTCACGATCGTTGTTGTAAGAATCGGACCAAAATGAGGCGTGGTTTGGGTTCATCATCTTTATTACGTGAACTGGCAAAAAACAATGAAGAACAAAACGAACGTGAAGCTATGCAGTGCTCAAGGCAACTATATACAAACAAGATCCCACAACAACAGGTGGGAAAAGGCTGCCTAAATATGATCTCCAATCAGAGACAACGATAGACAGCTGCCTCTGATTGGGAACCATACCAAGCCAACCTAGAAATTATGAAACTAGAATGCCCACCCTAGTCACACCCCGACCTAACCCAAAATAGAGAATAAAGGATCTCTAAGGTCAGGGCGTGACAGTACCCCCTCCCCCCAAAGGTGCGTACTCTGGCCGGCAAAACCTGACTCTATAGGGGAGGGTCCGGGTGGGCATCTAGCCTCGGTGGCGGCTCCGGTGCGGGACGTGGACACCGCTCCGCTCGCGGATCCGCCCGCTTCGGTGGCGACTCTGGTGCGGGGATCGTCGCCTGAAGCTCCGGACCATGGATCGTCGCCGGAGGAACCAGACCGTGGATCATCGCCGGGGACTCCGGACCGTGGATRGTCGCAGGAGGAACCGGGCCGTGGATCGTCGCCYGAAGCTCCGGCCCGTAGATCGTCGCCGGAGGAACCGGACCGGGAACCCTCGCTGAAGGCTCTGGACTGGGAACCCTCGCTGGAGGCTCCGGACTGGGAACCCTCGCAGGAGGCTCCGGACCGGGAACCCTCGCAGGATGCTCCGGACCGGGAACCCTCGCAGGAGGCTCTGGACTGGGAACCCTCGCAGGAGGCTCTGGACTAGGAACCCTCACTGGAGGCTCTGGACTGGGAACCCTCACAGGAGGCTCTAGACCATGGATCATCGCTGGAGGCTCCAGGCCATGGATCATCACTGGAGACTCCAGGTCATGGACCATCACCGGAGGCTCCGGACTGGAAACCGTTGCCGGAGGCTCCGGACTGGGAACCCTTGCCGGAGGCTCCGGATTGTGAACCGTCGCCGGAGGCTCCGGACTGGGAACCGTCGCTGAAGGCTCCGGACTGCAGACCGTCGCTGGAGGCTCTGGACTGCAGACCGTCGCTGGAGGCCTGGTGCGTGGAGCTGGCAAAGGGCGTACCGGGCTGAGGAGGCGCACTGGAGGTCTGGAGCGTAGAGCTTGCACAATGTGTCCTGSACAGATGACAACCTTCGCACAGCCAGTGCGGGGGGCTGGCACAGGACGCACTGGGCTGTGGAGGCGCACTGGAGACACGGTGCGTAGAACCGGCACAGGACGTACTGGGACGTGGAGGCGCACTGGAGGTCTGGAGCGTAGAGCTGGCACAACGTGTCCTGGACAGATTAGAACCTTCGCACTGCAAGTGCGGGGAGCTGGCACAGGACGCACCAGGCTGTGGAGGCGCACTGGAGACACGGTGCGTAGAACCGGCACACATTGTACCGGAATGATGACACGCTCCTCAAAGCGAGTGCGGAGAGCTGGCACAGGACGTACTGGGCTGTGGAGGCGCACTGGAGACCTGGTGCGTGGAGCCGGCACAGATGGTACCGYACAGATGACACGCTCCTCAGGACGAATACGGGGAGCTGACACAGGTGGCATCGGCTAACACGCTACTTAGGGCGAATGTCTTGCCTCCCCAGSCAAACCAACAGCTCTTCCMCTTCACTCTCTTCACATTTCGCCAACCACTCCTCGAAGGTCTCTATCTCACCCCTCCGTTCACTCTCTCAATCTATCCAACTCTTCCTCCATGGTCTCTAACTCACCACTCAGCGTCGCCGACCACCSCGTGTMCCCCCCCCKAAAWWKWTTTMGAGGCTGCTTCTTGGGCCTACGTCGTGGCCGCGAACCCCGATGTCGTCGCTTTCCCTCCTTCGCTGCTTCCGCCTGCTTCCATGGCAGACTTTTGTCTCCTGCCATTATTTCGTCCCAAGTCCAGGATGTCCTCCACTCCTGGCTTTCCTCCCAGACCCAGGATCCCTGCTCCTCCTGGGCACGCTGCTTGGTCCGTGGGTGGTGGGATCTTCTGTCACGATCGTTGTTGTAAGAATCAGACCAAAATGCAGCTTGGTTTGGGTTCATCATCTTTATTACGTGAACCGGCAAAAAACAATAAAGAACAAAACGAACGTGAAGCTATGCAGTGCTCAAGGCAACTATACACAAACAAGATCCCACAACAACAGGTGGGAAAAGGCTGCCTAAATATGATCCCCAATCAGAGACAARGATAGACAGCTGCCTCTGATTGGGAACCATACCAAGCCAACCTAGAAATTATMAAACTAGAATGCCCACCCTAGTCACACCCCGACCTAACCCAAAATAGAGAATAAAGGATCTCTAAGGTCAGGGCGTGACACTACTCTATTTATTTCACATGACCTCCCCCACTGGGGAGGCAAGCCCAGCCAATCAGAATAGGTTTTTCCCCCAAAAGGCCTTTATTACTGACAGAAATACCCCTCAGTTTCATCAGCTGTCCAGGTGGCTGGTCTCAGACGATCCCGCAGGTGAAGAAGCCAGATGTGGAGGTCCTGGGCTGGCGTGGTTACACGTGGTCTGTCGTTGTGAGGCTGGTTGGACGTACTGCRAAATTCTCTATGGCAGAGAAATTAACATTAAATTCACTAGCAACTGGTGGAAATTCCTTCAGTCAGCATGCCAGTTGCACGCTCCATCAAAACTTGGGATATCAGTGGCATTGTGTTATGTGACAAAACTGTACATTTTAGAGTGGCCTTTTAGATTCCCCAGCACAAGGTGCACCTGTGTAATGATCATGCTGTTTAATCAGCTTCTTGATATGCCACACCTGTCTGTAACAATATTCGTCTTCGGATGAAGAGTAGTCATCGGACCAAAGCGCAGCGTGGTAAGTGTTCATGTTATTTTTATTAGAACAGAAACAATAAACAAAATAACAAAGAGAGTGAAACGWAAACGAAACAGTCATGTAAGGTGCAGCAACACAAAACAGAAAACAACTACCCACAAAACACAGGTGGAAAAAGGCTACCTAAGTATGGTTCTCAATCAGAGACAATGATAGACAACTGCCTCTGATTGAGAACCACCCCGGCCAAACACACAGAAAAGAAAACATAGAACACAAAACATAGAATGCCCACCCCAACTCACGCCCTGACCAACCAAAATAGAGACATAAAAAGGATCTCTAAGGTCAGGGCGTGACACTGTCAGGTGGATGGATTATCTTGGCAAATGAGATATGCTCACTAACAAGGATGTAAACAAATTTGGCCACAACATTTGAGAGAAAAAAGCTTTGTGTATGGAACATTTCTGGGATCTTTCATATTTGCATTCATATTTTTGTTCAAAATAGATGGGCCTGTCCAAAAAGACCATCAACATAATATTGTAGGTGGTCAAAAATGTACGTTGATTGATGTATTTCTAGATTCAATGAATGTACAGATTTGATTTTGGAAACAATAATTACTAATTTGTCCAAATGTCCTTTCCTTAAACGCACGGATATGGCCAACCCCGTAGGGATAARRAAATGGCTGTGTCYTTATTCTTTGACTTGTTAAGACAGGTTTCAGATTTCAAGTGTCTCCCCTTGCACATCTGAGTTGCCACATTCATCTRCATGTCGGTTAAGTTTTATTGCGGCCGCTAGAGGTGGATGCAAAAACTTGTTCCTGGATGGGATYGACTCATTGGATAGACAWCAAGCTTCAACACATTTTCCCAAAAACTTTACGCGCCGTGGCAACTAGWGGCAACGGGTGCTATTACTATATATAGTCTACTGATTTCCACTCAAAGGGGCTTTTATGTTCCTATTCAATGAAAGCGTTGGGCTTTTTCGACTTTTATGGGCGTACCTGCATGTTATTGTGTAGGTGCGAGATAAAGTCACAATTACACATGTGATGCGCCTTTTGAAACATGTGACAGTGGGACATTGGATTTAAGCGGAGCACTGGAAAGAACTTCAACAAAAACGTGTTGTTGAAGAGAAGGGAGAGCGAAGGGACAGCTCCACAGCATACGTTGATGTGAGACTTACAAGAACATCATTGGAGGCAGACGTTCTCCTTTAAAGTGTTGTGACAAAATAACCTTTATGTTATGCTGGATGTAAAAAAAAACATTCAGAAATTGTGATATTTGCATTGAAATGGAGATCATCTTTATACATTAGTAACAACTGTATACTTGTGTAACATCATCATCAAAAACATAATTGTGCAAGATGAGAGCTTTCATTTCTTTGAACCGGGCAACGTTTGGACTTTTCTGGAGCTGCTTGAGTTTTCTATACTGCGCTCATTGTGGTTTAGGCGACAACCATGTGCATTCTAGTTTTATTTACAGGAGATTGCGTAACCATGAACGGAGAGAGATTCAGAGAGAGATTCTCTCTATTTTGGGTTTACCACATCGTCCAAGGCCCTTTTCTCCAGGAAAACAAGCATCTTCAGCACCCCTGTTCATGCTTGACCTGTACAATGCCATGACTACTGAGGAAGAAGAAGGGTTGAGAACACAAGAGGTTACAGGGAAAGGATTCAGCGGGAAGGCTCATGGAAACTCGCGTAAAGGGTACRACGGATCTCCGCAGGGAAACTCTCGTGTTTCGCAACCTTACCGCGCGGCTCCTCTGACGAGCCAAAGCCCTCCACTCACTACATCTCACGACACCAACTTTCTAAACGATGCTGATATGGTTATGAGCTTTGTCAACTTAGGTAAGCGAATTGAATTGAGAAAGGTTTCAAGCTTGCTGATTTGTGCCGTGCGCTCCAACACCCAAAAATGGCAAATATTGCGGTAACTGATTAACCACAGTATTTTTTAATCCTTAGAACAATGTCACATGGCCTTCCTACTACTAATATTTTAATATTTTGATTTGTTTATATATTATAGGCTMATTCTTTTTCTTATATTGTCCATAAGTCCTTCAATGCTGGAAACGTACTCTTTAAACCATGCTTTTTTAATTTTTTAAATACCACATAGATTCATATAAATTCTAACTTAACAACATTGATTAAATGAACATGAATCTGTGTTTATTTTTCTTGAATTTGATTGAATTCATTAGACGAAAATAATAACCCTAAACATGTTAAACAAATGTTCCTCCCACAGTAGCATATGCATGGCTATTCATTTTGTTGCAGATAATTATGATATTCAGTTAGATTTCCAATTAATAGAAGTTATAGGCTATTTCTGTAGTAGCAGGCACTCATTTCCCCTTTGTCYCCTATAGCAGGAACAGTGTGGCACACTGCTCAGAAGTGTTCCCAAGTTCTCTTCAAGGTCACTGTGCTGTTTGTCTTAATGCTGTACTTTTCWTTATACTGTTGTTGATGTTTCAAGTCTATTTCGATTTCAATATCAGTTTCTATTTCAGACTTTGAGATGCCTAATATTAATGTCAGACCATATTTACAAGGTAAAACAGTGGTAAAAGCACAAACAACCCATATTTTAAAGACCTTATCCATGCTCTTTGAATAAGGTTTGATCAAACAAGCTGTTTGTATGGACATTCTTCAAATTCTCATCTCTATGGAGATCTTGAAATATTCAACTGCAATTTCATACTAAGTCTTGCTTCCCCTAAAATTCATGACTTTTCTCTTAAACCTTCATATTTGAATAACCTAGGACAATGGTTATTTGACAAGGGGACATCAAAAGCATTCAGCACATGTTAGATATCCAGCACATACATTTTGAATGAATAGATGTTTATCAAAGTCCTTCATAAGGTCCACATTGGAGTATTTATATTTTTAGAAATTGTCAAAACGCATTGTAGCCTAAGGAAAGGCGTTCTGGTAAATATGATTAACACTGTTTCTTCAGTAGCGCTGACCTTTATACCCGCAGTTCATACAAACTTATCAGATGACTGTCTGGCCTTGGTTAAATTGGCCTTAATTACGTCCTGTTGTTAAAGAAAGGAAAGCGATCGAACGAGGGCTGCACATTTTCGCCACTTATTCATCGTGGCAGTGGATTTGGGAAGTAAGATGTGAAAGCAGTAGCATTGTTAATTTGTCTTTGTGTCATTTTTCATTAAACATTACATCCCAAAGGAGAGTGAAATGTAATGTATATCGCATTTAAGGAATAGTACAACAGCGGCAAAAAAATATATWAAAAAATACATTAAAGCTTTAGATSCGTTGTTAAGGAGCTAGTGAAATGTTATACTTGTTCACATGTGCCACTATGATAAAACACAAACTACACTTACAGATGTAGGATCTTAATAAAATCACTATTTTGTTGCTGAGAATTTRCCTGCACTGCAGGAAATACAGAGGATCTTTGTGATTTACAGYAATTCACTGAAAACCCKCARTAACACAGGTTATATTAACTGAACTGCACTTTTCATGTAGCCTACTTTTGGCCAGATAATAGCCTAACCACTGATTAAGCWACATTATGGACTAAACAGTTCAAATCCTGTTGCTGCAGGATTATTTTTGCTGTGACAATATAGGTCAAATTAAGATCCTACAACAATACAGACACATCTACCAACAACTACAGTTACAGAGAACACATTAACAACAAAGAGGCTTATACAGATATAGCTCTTATAAGTGCTGTATAGCGAAAGCATGTAAAAGGTATTTGTGTGAACGCTGTTGGATGTAAAATCCCTCACCTTGGCCAGTCCCATCTGTTTGCACTTAGAMCTGTATGGCATGTTCACTGTCAGCCTTTAATGCGCTGTGCTCTCATTCATGGGACAGTCAGTGGTAAAGTGTTCAATGAGACTATTTACGCAAGTATTACTACTACAGCTATAATGGATTTAACTACACTAATGCTACTACTAACGCCTATTATAATACTACTACTATGAATGATTATTAGGCCATTTAAGTGAGGTGTTCACAAAAATGCATATTCACTCTTGTCAACATTCATTTTTATTTTATTTAACWAGGCAAGTCAGTAACAAACAATTTCTTATTTACAATGACAGCCTACCCCAGGCCAATTGTGAGCTGCTCTATGGGACTCCCAATCACAGCCYGATGTGACGAATGTGACTGCAGTGACACCTCATGCACTGAGATGCAGTGCCTTTGACCACTGCGCCACTCAGGAGACATTATCATGAGCAATTGTACAAAATCTGTATAATTTGCCTAGTTCCTCTTCCAAATTGTCATCAAAGGTTATTCACTGAAACTGCTACATGTCAAGTAGCCTAAGTGACCGACCCTTTTTAGTGAGTCAAACCACCCTCTGAATTAATCTGCAGCTATCTGACGCTTGAAATACTATATACTCAACCTCACTTCTGCTTCCGATTACTGACAAAAGCTAATCATGGAGCAAGTCCAATCTGTAACAGGACGGCCTGACCCCTGGCCTGTCTGTGTTAAGTAACCACAGACTTTCACTGTAGATAAACTATCAGTGAAATGGACTCACTGGCTGTATGATTTCACTGGCTGTGCCAGAACACTAACACACCTCAACATCAATGCTTTTCTGCTGCTATTTAGCAAGTGTTGGATGGTTAGCTGTCACTTTGTGTCTTCTTGACTGCATGATGGCATGCCTTTGATTGCAGACAGGGTTCAAAATGAGGTCTGCTCTTCTTTGTTGGTCAAGTGTAACTCTCAGTCATATACTATAGTACAAATGTACAATCTTAATTTGATCAATCTTTTGTTGCTGATAATTTTCCTGTACCGCAGGAAATGCAGATGAACTTCGCGTGATTTACATAAATTCGCTATTGCACTTTTCATGTAGCTTACATTTGGTCAGCTAATAGCCTAACCACTGATAAAGCAACATTATGGACTAAATGTTCAAATCGTGTTGCTGCAGGATTATTTTGCTYTGACTATCAGTGGAGGCTGCTCAGAGGAGGAAGGGGAGGACCATCCTACTCAGTTTTGCAATGGTCTACAGTAGCCTTAACAGAACCCTCTACTGTAGCACCATGGTGTAACCGGAGGACAGCTATTTTCCTTCTTCCTCTGGGTACATTGACTTCAATATAAAACATAGGAGGCTCCTGGTTCTCACCCGCTTTCATAGACTTACACAGTAATTATGACGACTTCATAATTACCTACCAGTGCTCTTGCAGTATGAACTGACATGTTGGCCATCCAATCAAAGAATAAGATAATTTATCTACTAGCCTACTGAAAGCATAAGCTATAGCTAGCTAGCACTACAGTGCAMAAAATGTGGTGAGTAGTTGACTCAAAGAGAGAGAAAGACAATAGTTTAACAGTTTTGAAAACAAATTKATTTCTTCAAAAATTAAGGAGAAGCAGCAGAGAGAAAGAGAGAGAGATTTCGTGGTATTTCTTTTCTTATTATTTTACCTTTCACTTACTTAGGTATTGCAGCTAATTTAGCCTGCTCAACAACCTGACTCCAACATTGAGGAATGCTASATAGCTATTTACTGTATGTTAGCTAGCTGGCTAAAGTGTAAATCATAGTCCACATATGCTGAGACGTGATAGTCCGGCGTCCCATTGTGACATAGCTACGCGGCTCCGATACGCGTCCTCTATTCATTTGAACGTATTGACAGTTGGAGAAATAGCTTGAGCTGAGAATGAGAAAAGTATGAAAGCTAAAGGTCCAATATTCTATAACACTGCTGTGAGGCTATGAAACACTGCAACTCTTCTAAGTCAAGGTAAACTTTCAGTTTTATAAATGTATTGCCACCAGGGCCTACTGGTGTAACTGCTAAACTGCTTACTGCGTGATTATATATATGGATTAGATTGTGGGTTTACTAACGCGTTAGTTCTAGTTTGTTGACTATAATGTTAATATGGTGACAACGATGTAAGCTGTGTAGCGGTTAGCGGTTATMGTATGAAGGCTTGGCTTGGAGAGTTTTTTGCCCTTGGTCACAGCTATTGTGTTGTGCACTGAAGTCCACAAGCAAAGAGAGAAGGTAAGAGGAGGAGAAACATTTTGAAACTACTTGGACTAATGATTACACCCCAGATCAGCTAGATGCAGGCAAGAGTGTGCAAGGCAGTATTGAATGTGTCACTGTCTGTTATCTTGATTACTCCAATTTGTCTCTCGACCTGTGCACCAACGTTAAAAAACTTTAATTTGCATGCTAAGTTGTAACAACCTCATGATGGGAATAGGGCAAATTAGAGTATCATCCAATATGCTGTAATAGAAATAAGGCCATGCTCATTAAAAAAATTGTCTTCCCTAATCAAGGCACGACCGCCAGTGGTGACAATATTAGTTAAATGAAGATGCTACACCTGCATTTATRATTTTTGTAAATTGGTAATGTGCACATTTTATATTGTCCTCCTATGAAACAAGTTTAAACAAATATATCAGACAAAGATAACTTAATATGGGTTTCTTGTATCAAACATAGCCAATACGTTATATAGGTACTACAGGAGATCAATATTAAGTTGGTAAATGAGGTCAAAGCAGTCACTCAAATCATGTAAAAAAAAGTATGTCTGATCTCTTTTTCTCACGCGGAGGGGCAGACGAAAGTAACTTTAAATTATTGAAATCACCCTGTTTTTCATAACTGACAGCCCATTCATCATCGGCAGAGAATGTTGTGCCGCACACAGTGGAGGGCCTGTCTGGAAACGTCTACTTGTACTCAGTTGACTGATTGAATGGACTGGAGAGTGCTTTTGTTGGGAGTCAAAATGTTTGGATTGGCTTTTGGAATGTGAAAAGTTTTGATAAATTACTTATTTTCAGTTAGGTAGGTTACTGCTGTCACACCACATTCTGTCMCTTTGCAACACATTTAGGATCTATTGTGTATCAGGGAGGAAGATATCGGTAATAATAATCACTGATCTGAATAAGGTTTATACATTGCCTCTCAGCATGTTATGCAGTTATGCGAGTCCTCTATTTAGTCCTCATGGACCATACTGTCTTCTTTTTCAGTGGAGAAAGACAAAGATTTCTCCCATCAMCGAAGACACTACAAGGAGTTCCGTTTTGACTTGACTCAGATCCCGGAGGGGGAGGCGGTGACTGCTGCTGAGTTTCGGATCTACAAAGATGGCAGTCCTCCGCGCTATGAGAACATTACCCTGAAGGTCACCATCCACCAGGTCATCAAGGAATATCAAAACAAGTAAGCTCCAGCTGCTCTTCATTTTAACACCCCAAATCATCCCAATTAAATATGAGGTATATCATTACATTTTAAATTCTTGTGAAATGGTATATAAATTCAGCTATGGACATTTATAAGTCCAGAAACAGAAACAGATTATATTGACTGCTACCTATGGAATAGGGTGATTCATAAATTCCACAATATTTTTTTTCTAAAACAGTACTATGCACAGTAGAGTATCCTTGACATCCAGTMTTATACCTCWTTASACGGTCACTGTACATTTTGTSRWAATCAAACTATGTTATGAACTGAATTTGCTATTGCATGTAATTGATCATTCTATGGTTTAGAGTGGTGGATTCCTCAATCAAACGCCTATACGAAGGGAAGTGAAAGCACATCTTATTCTGTTTAACTGAGAGGAAACAGCCATCTCAAATGTCCCCTATTATTGTTTATAGGCATCCTGAATCACTGTACATAAAAGYTGCAGCCATGTGAGTTTACAAACCAGTTTGCCTTGTTCTGCCCTGGCCTTTTTGCCAGTTAGAGAACCAAAATGGTTGCTGATTTGGGTTWTATATTGGATATTTTGAGAATGGAAGAACTGTCTTTATCACATGTCAGATGTAATATCTAAGTGACATGGCTGTAAATGTATTATCAAATTAATTRATTGATAAATCCAATCAATTAACCATTTAATCAATAATTCAATCAACCTACCAATCAACCAATAAATCAACCAACCAATCGTCTAATCTACCAATGAAGCAATCTTCCAATCTATCAATCTATCAATCAAACAATCATCCAATCTATCAATCAACCAATCTTCCAAACAGATTAATCAATATTTCAGTCTTCCAATCTACCAATCAATCAATCAATCAATCAATCAATCAATCAATCAATCAATCAATCAATCATTCAATCAATCAATCAATCAATCAGTCAACCCACCAATCTTCCAATCCACCAAACAACCAATCTTCCAATCTACCAATCAACCAGTCAATCAATCTACCAGTCACGCAATCTTCCAATCGACCAATCACCCAATCGACCAATCACCCAATCTACCAATCACCCAATCTTCCAATCACCATGGTCTTAGAGTGAATTTAACATTTTATGAAATTGAACACAGCTTAAATTAGCTTTGAATTAGCTTTGAATCTGATAATGGCGCCGACGGGGATGGCTGCCGTTTTACGGGGTCCTAACCAACTGTGCTATTTTGTGTTTTTTTCACATTGTTTGTAACTTTTTTTGTACATAATGTTGATCCCAAATTCCCGTCATTCTTATGAAGAAAAGACGGAAATATAGGGGKGCAGATTAGGGTTCCTTGTGAGAATTTGTCAGTGAGTGGGTAAGCCCCTTCTACCATCTGTTATATTAGCCAACGTGCAATCACTGGAGAATAAACTGGATGAGCTCTGTTCGAGACTATCCTACCAACGGACATTAAAAACTGTAATATCTTAGGTTTCACCGAGTCGTGGCTGAACGACGACACAGATAATATACAGTTGGCTGGGTTTTCCGTGCATCGGCAGAACAGCTACGTCCGGTAAAATGAGGGGTGTGGGTGTGTCTACTTGTCAATAACAGCTAGTGTGCAATGTCTAATATTAAGGTAGTCTCGAGGTATTGCTCGCCTGAGGTAGAGTACCTCATGATAAGCTGTAGACAACACTATCTACCAAGAGAGTTTTCATCTATATTTTTCATAGCCGTCTATTTACCACCACAAACTGACGCTGGCACAAAGACTGCACTCAACAAGCTATATAAGGCCATAAGAAAACAAGAAAATGCTCATCCAGAAGTGGCGCTCCTAGTGTTCGGGGACTTTAATACAGAGAAACTTAAATCTGTTGTACCTCATTTCTACCAYRATGTCATATGCAACCAGAGGGAAAAAAACTCTAGACCACCTTTACTCCACAGACAGAGACACGTACAAAGCTCTCCCTCAACCTCCATTTGGAAAATATGACAATAATWATACAAGTACCAGTGACTCGATCAATACYGAATTGGTCAGATGACACAGARYCTACGCAACAGGACTGTTTTGCTAGCACAGACTGGAATATGTTCTGGGATTCATCCAATGGCATTGAGGAGTATACCACCTCAGTAATCGGCTTCATCAATAAGTGAATCGACGACATCATCCCCACAGTGACAGAACGTTCATATCCCAACCAGAAGCCATGGATAACCGGCAACATCAGCACCGAGCTAAAGGCTAGAGCTGCCGCTTTGAAGGAGCGGGAGACTAATCTAATAAGAAATCCCGCTATGCCCTCAGATGAACCATCAAACAGGCAAAGTGTCAATACAGGACTAAGATGGAATCCTAGTACACCGGCTCTGACGCTCGTCGGATGTGGCAGGGCTTGCAAACTATTACGGACTACAAAGGGAAACACAGGCTCGAGCTGCCCAGTGACGCGAGCCTATCAGACAGTCTAAATGCCTTTTATGGTCTCTTCGAGGCAAGCAACACTGAAGCATGTATGAGAGCACCAGCTATTGCGGACATTGAGTGATCATGCTCTCCTTAGCCTATGTGACCAATACCTTTAAACAGGTCAACATTCACAAGACCGCGGGGCRAGACGGATTACCAGGACATGTACTCAGAGCATACGCTGACCAACWGCTAATTGTCTTCACTGACATTTTCAACTTCTCCCTGACCGAATCTGTAATACCTACATGTTTCAAGCAGACCACCATTGTCCCTGTGCCCAAGGAAGCGAAGGTAACCTGCCTAAATGACTACCGCCCTGTAGCACTCAGGTCGYAAGCTATGAAGTGCTTTGAAAGGCTAGTCATGGCTCACATCAACACCATCATCCCGGAAACCCTAGACCCACTCCAAATCGCATACCGACCCAACAGATCCACAGATGACACAATCTCAATTGCACACAACACTGCCCTTTTCCACCTGGACAAAAGGAACACCTACAGTATGTGAGAATGCTGTTCATTGACTGCAGCTCAGRGTTCAACACCATCGTGCCCATGTAACGGATGTGAAATGGCTATCTAGTTAGCGGTGGTGCGCGCTAATAGCCTATCAATCGGTGACGTCACTTGCTCTGAGACCTTGAAGTAGTGGTTCCCCTTTGCTCTGCAAGGGCCGCYGCTTTTGTGGKGCGATGGGTAACGATGCTTCGTGAGTGACTGTGGTTGATGTGTGCAGAGGGTCCCTGGTTCGCGCGAGGGGACYGACTAAAGGTATACTGTTACACCCACAAAGCTCATCACTAAGCTAAGAACCCTGGTACTAAAGAACAAGAACACATCTTCACATTTTCTTAACTCTATTTTCTTAAAATGGTATTGTTGGTTAAGGGCTTGCAAGTAAGCATTTCACAGTAAGGTTTACACCTGTTGTATTCGACGCATGTGAAAAACAACATTTGATTTGATGTGGGTGAATTTGAAAGTTTGGAATTTTTGGCGTGGATGTCTTTAGATCATTATCTAAAGCTGAGCATCCACCTTTGGGGACATGCTTGTGTCAGCTTACTCCAAGGGAGGCTTTTAAATGGCCCTTTAAAACCTGCACGMTTCTGTGAAACACTTGTGTCAGGCAATCAGGCATAAAATGAAGGACATCCTGTTTACACTAGTACATCGCTGAAGTTTAGAGGGTATTTTCTCTTGATTAATCAGCTTGTTCCGAGTAGCTTCAAGAAGGTAATTTGTCTCCTTTGAAATATCAAATCATGACCAGCTGCTTTTCAATTRGACTCCGTAAATCATCCATCCTATAAAAATGTTTTTATATGAAGTATATCATTACCTTGTAAATTCTTGTGAAATGGAATATACATTCAGTCATGGGCATTTAAAAGTCCCTCCACAGAAGCAGATTATATTGAATGCCACCTTTGGAATAAGCTGAACTGTATATTTATGATTTGCAAGTTCCACTAGCTTTTTTTTCTAAAACAGTACTATGCACAGTAGAGTATCCTTGACATCCAGTMTTATACCTCATTACACGGTCACTGTACATTTTGTCTAAATCAAACTATGTTATGAACTGAATTTGCTATTGCATGTAATTGATCATTCTATGGRTTAGAGTGGTGGATTCCTCAATCAAACGCCTATACYAAGGGAAGTGAAAGCACATCTTATTCTGTTTAACTGAGAGGAAACAGCCATCTCAAATGTCCCCTATTATTGTTTATAGGCATCCTGAATCACTGTACATAAAAGYTGCAGCCATGTGAGTTTACAAACCAGTTTGCCTTGTTCTGRCCTGGCCTTTTTGCCAGTTAGAGAACCAAAATGGTTGCTGATTTGGGTTTTTAAATTGGACATTTTGAGAATGMAAAAAAATTCTTTATCWTATGTGAGATGCAATATCACAGTGATATGGATGTAAATGTATTTTCAAATGAATGGATGAATGAATAAATGCATTAATTAATTAACTAATTAATTAATCAATACATCCAATCAATCACATTTTATACTTTTTCTTCACCTTTATTTTAACAGGGTGTCATATTGAGACCAAGTCTCTTTTTCAAATGAGCCCTGCACAATACAAACACACACATCAATACAAAACACAATACAAATACTAAATTACAAGACATAATCATAGAAAASKAACACAATCTTCCGTTAGAGCATCCCCCACTAATGCTGTACATTGGGCACGAGGCATTCAAGCCTGAGCTTGCCTTGCAACATATTCCACATCTGTAGAGCATAACATCTATGAGCGGCTCTCCCTAAAAGGCTATGCATGGTCAATCTGACGTCTGCAGTGGCTTCACAGTGTTTACWGTGATGCGGCTTCCGCAGAAGTCAGAGCATTCATACGTATTGTGCTTTATGAAGTTGTTGTGAAGGAATTTGTTAAGAAAGTGAGTTTGTGTTGATACAGGACCTCCCGCCCCTACCATTCGTCAACCAATCATGTCAATGTGGAGCTATATGGAGCTATACAGAGCCCTCCACATTGTTGCAAAATTTGGGAGGTGCACGGCAATGCGGTACGGACCTCAATGGCCTCTGCATGCCTCCAGCGGCTCCACAATTGTGTCACACCCTCCATACGGAACCTCCGACCGCATTTGGAGATCAAGCATAATTTGGCCTTAAATCGGAAGCCACCCTTGGAACCTCTAGCACTATCCAATCTTGTGCTCTTAATCAGTCAATCAATCAACTCCAAGGGAGGCTTTCTCCAAGGGAGGCTTTCAAATGTCCCTTTAACACCTGCACAATACTGTGAAACACTTGTGGCAGGCAATCAGACAGAAAATAAAGGACATGTTTACACTAGCCCATCTCTAAAGTTTAGAGGGTATTATCTCTGATTAATCAGCTTGTTTTGAGTATCTTCAAACATTTTATTTGTCTCCTTTGAAATATCAAATCATGACCTGATACACACATTTAGGCAATAGATGGATATTGCAGAGCATTAAGTGGCATAAAGTAATAAGAAATGCCACGAAATGAAGCTTGTCACAAATATATTATCATTAGGAGCTTGACTATACTTTTATTTTATCTTAACTTTGATTCCAAATGGGGGACACAATCTAGAAGTCTCTGGGAGGATCTAGATTAAGGTTATTTTCTTTTATTGACTAGAAACATTCATTGTGCTATTTATATTATACGTCTTCCATGGAAAGAGAGTTTTAGCTGTGGTAAATGCAATCAGTAGCCTACACAGCGTGGTGTGTCATGAAACAATGAAGATGAAACAAACAACAAAGGAGGCAATAAGGCTGGGTTGACACAGGCAGCCCAATTCTGATATTTTACCCAATTATGGGCAAAATATCTGATTGTTAAAATGACCAAATATGGGCAAAAGATCTGATTGTTCAAATGACCAATTATTGGCAAAAMATCTGATTGGACTGCTTGTGTAAACGCAGCTTAATGGACATGGTTACGCACACATTCTGGCCCAATCAGGTTTTTCTTTTCATTAATTAAGACCAAACATACATTTTGACTTTATTTGTATTTGGACATGAAAAATATGTTTCAATAAGTTACTGAAACTTTAGAACAAACATTTGCATGTTAAGTAAATATGTCAATGTTATGTATGAATTCTACAGTTGATCTTTGCCTGGTCTAAAAGTGTTCTATATTGCACTCCTTTCAGCTAACTGACTAGATACAGTTTGTGAACCTCATCCTTGTATCTCCAACCCTGTTCTGTCTCATTCTCACCACACCAGGGGCTCACAAATATAGTTATTGGATAAAGCTTTTCCATTAGCAAGTTCACCACTTGTGAAGCCTCAGAAATCCATCATTTATCAGTCCTCCTGCTCTATGTGTTAACTGTCAGGCGACTTGTTGCATTCCCGTTCAGTTGAAGCCGTATTGGCCCAATAGGGGCTGCCTAGGGGGTTTCCATGGTAACCCGTATGCCTACCTGCTTCTCTTAAAAATGTTCTGGTAGTGGGAAGCAGTGACATAGCTGAACACACAGGGGTCTACTTAAAGCAGGGCCCACATTCACTGGCCAAATATGTGTGCGGGTGATTGAAGGGGAGATATGGCCCTCTTGGGCTTTTCTGGAGGTCCTAGTCAATAAACTCTCCCATCTGAAGCCCTGGGCCCCAGTCATCACGGTCACCTTTATAGCTCACCCAGGTCTGGAGCCATCACACACCACACATTTAGCTTCTCAGCTCCTAACTGTTATTTTTCTGCTGGATAAAACTTATTTAGAGTTTCACAGTTCAGCACCTCCTTTCTCTGCTCCTCCCCCAAGAAGCACTCATAAAGATGGMGTTAAACTGCTCAACAGCTCAGACGCATAGGACTTTAAATGTGTGGTAGAACAAAGACACGTTTGTTACTTTAATGTTTTTTTTCACTACTTGGAAATTATGGCCTTGAGTATGTGACTGGTTGATTAATATCCTGCTTGTCCATATGTTGTGCGGTTGTGAAAACAGATTGTCTCTAATCTGGCCAAAGAGTCATTAGGCATGAATCGAAATGTACAGGATGGTTACCTGGAGGAWAATGGAGAGGGTCATGCTTTTTCAATTTAAAATCTAGTCAGAGGGTCATGTAATTTGTAATTGATTAAAAAACATAATTTTTTTACAATTAGTTGTTTATTAGGTTATACATCGATGTGTGCCCGATGCCACCCCTCATCTATGATTCTTCGCTGGGCGTGCAATATCAATTGCGCCTATAGGCTATTTWCTGTGGTCTCAATCAGATTGCCCATATAGGTTGTAGTCTACGAAGTGCACGCTCAGAGAATCACAGAGCAAKGTTACATTTCGAAAATAGGTGCTATGACGGTGTAATTAAACTAGGCTGCATTACACACCGCAATGGATATTCCAACCCTGAGCCCCGGCCTGATCTGCTCTTGCTGATCAAAAACGTGTTAATATGCTGCCTAGACWGTGGCTGTGCTGTGTAGGCTAACGGTGGCAGTTCAGAAGGAGAGTCAAAGGCTTCTTCCGATTTATAGAGGGAGCTGGTATGGAGTAGGTGTGATGGTTTCTAAACCCCTGCTACTGTGATATCAATGTGAAATAATAATAATATCTATATAGGCGTACAGAGGCCCATTATCATCAACCATCATTTCTTTGTTCCAATGGCACGTTGTGTTAGCTAATCCAAGTTTATCATTTTAAAAGACTAATTTATCATTAGAAAACCCTTTTGCAATTATGTTAGCACAGCTGAAAACTGTTGTGCTTATTAAAGAAGCAATAAAACTGTCCTCCTTTAGACTAGTTGAGTGCATGGAGCATCAGCATTTTTGGGTTTCGATTACAGGCAAAAAATGGCCAGAAACAAAGCACTTTCTTCTGAAACTCGTCAGTCTATTATTGTTCTGAGAAATTAAGGCTATTCCATGCGAGAAATTGCCAAGAAACTGAATATCTCGTACAATGCCGTGTACTACTCCCTTRCCAGAACAGCGCAAACTGGCCCTAACCAGAATAGAAAGAGGAGTGGGAGGCTCCGGTGCACAACTGATCAAAATGACAAGTACATCAGAGTGTCTAGCTGAGAATCAGACGCCTCACAAGTCCTCAATTGGCAGCTTCATTAAATAGTACCCGCAAAACATCAGTCTCAACGTCAACAGTGAAGAGGCGACTCCGGGATGCTGGCCTTCTAGGCAGAGGTGCAAAGAAAAAGCCATATCTTAGACTGGCCAATAAAAACAGAAGATTAAGATGGGCAAAAGAACACAGCATCCCGGAGTCGCCTCTTCACTGTTGATGGTGAGACTGGTGTATTGCGGGTACTATTTAATGGAGTTGCCAGTTGAGGACTTGTGAGGCATCTGCTTCTCAAACTAGACACTCTAATGTACTTGTCCTCTTGCTCAGTTGTGCACCCGGGCCTCCCACTCCTCTTTCTATTCTGGTTAGAGCCAGTTCGCGCTGTTCTGTGAAGGGAGTAGTACACAGCGTACAGTAGTCATTTACAACATTAACAATGTCTACACTGTATTTCTGATCAATTTGATGTTATTTTAATGGACAAGAAATGTGCWTTTCTTTCAAAAACATTTCTAAGTGACCCAAAACCTCTGAACAGTAGTGTATTTATCAGAGTTATTAACAATAAGCCAGATTGGAGTAACTTACATTGTGGTGCTTAAACTTGAATTAGCAGCCACGCCACAATCAATCAGAAATTGACAGCTCAGGGTGCTGAAAGTAGGCAAATTCAAGTAAGAATAATTAATTTAATCCGTCTTCATTTAAATTAGACTTTACTAACAACAAGAGGGCTTTATGTTGAACCTATTTCYTCCTATTTAAGAAATAAGAAGTAGGCCTACCTGTTTGACAAACAAAATTAGGCTATATGCCGCTATATCCATAGATTTGTTGGTAAATTCCTCCACCCATATTGTACTCTTTAAAAAGCCTACCTCCYTGCCAGTGAAGGGCTGTTAAGTTTAAACCAAGACTCGAATTGAGGGGGTATGAGAGGGTATCCCATAGGCTGACCTTTTATGAAAGAAAATGTCAAAAAGCCTACCCCTTGTTAACTTAAGATTTTGATTAAAATAAAACTGATTCGATTATATGAAYTGACCTATAACAGCGCTTTGGTCTGCAATACTTTATGCTAGAAACAAAGTGTAAAATACCCGGGAAAGACGTTACTCAGATGCARATTGATATCATTGTTTTGTTTCTTTGACATTCAGAGGCTGAGTTACAACCTGCTATAGCCAAATACAAAAAAGGACTTTGTTTGGGAAGTAATCTAATTCTGTCAAAAGCATATGGAAACCCCTTCAAATTAATGGATTTGGCTATTTCAGCCACACCCGTTGCTGACAGGTGTATAAATTCGAGCACACAACCATGCAATCTCCATAGACAAACATTGGCAGTAGAATGCTGAAGCACGTAACTCGTAAAAATCGTCTGTCCTCGGTTGCAACAGTCACTAACAAGTTCCAAACTGCCTTTGGAACCAAAGTCAGCACAAGAACTGTTCGTCGGAGCTTCATGAATTGGCTTTCAATGCACACAAGCCTAAGATCACCGTGCGCAATGTCAAGTGTGTAAGGGTTGACGCTGSTAGAGACGAGAAGCAGGAGTGCCGAGGCATGGACGCTGGACAAGCCGGCTAGGGCATAGAAGCCCGACGAACCGGCAGAGGCATGGGAGCCAGCTAGCRAGCTGAGGCGTGGGAGCCTGACGATCCAGCTGAGGCGTGAAAGCCCGACGACCCCGCTGAGGCGTGGSAGCCTGACGATCCAGCTGAGGCGTGAAAGCCAGACGATCCCGCTGAGGCGTGGGAGCCCAACGAACCGGCTGAGGTGTGGGAACCTGATGGGCCGGCTGAAGCATGACATGGGGTGGGCGCCTGCCGAGGCCARCGAGGCAAGAAGACCTCTCGAGCCAGCTAAGGCAAGGAAGCCCGACGAGCTAGCTGAGGCACCCTCGGTTCCCTCGGCGACGGCACCCGGACCCGACGTCACCAAACAAAACAAAAAACAAAACTCCCTGATGCTTCTTTTAGTGGTGTCAGCATTCTGTAAGGGTCGACGCTGGTAGAAACGAGAAGCAGGTACAGGGAGTGAACATTTAATAGCAATGGACATGGAACAGGACAGGACAGCGTCTGGACATTAACAGATAACGACATTAATGCTGACACAGGGAACAAACGGGGGAGCAGACAGAAATAGGGAAGGTAATCAACAGTGAGTCCAGGTGATGGTGACAGGTGTGCGTAATGAAGGGCAGCACCCTCGAGCACCAGAGAGTGAGAGCGGGAGCAGGCGTGACAAAGTGTCGGCTTTAGTTTTGTAAAGCTTGCCAACATTGGACTCTGGAGCAGTGGAAACYTGTTCTCTGGAGTGATGAAACACGCTCCACCATCTGGCAGTCCAACGGACGAATCTGGGTTTGGCGGATGCCAGYAGAACGCTACCTGCCCCAATGCATAGTGCCAACTGTACAGTTTGGTGGAGGAGGAATAATGTTCTGGGGCTGTTTTTCATMGTTTGGGCTAGGCTCCTTAGTTCCAGCGAAGGGAAATCTTAATGCTACAGCATACGATGACATTCTAGATGATTCTGTGCTTCTAACTTTGTTTGTCGAGATCGGTGTGGAAGAACTTGAATGGCCTGCACAGAGCCCMGACCTCAACCCCATCGAACACCTTCTGGATGAATTGGAACYCMGACTGRGAGCCWGGCCTAATCACCCAACATCAGTTCCCAACCTCACTAATGCTCTTGTGGCTGAWTGGAAGCAAATCCCTGCAGCAATGTTCCAACATATAGTGYAAAYCCTTCCCAGAAGAGTGGAGACTGTTATAGTAGCAAAGGGGACCAACTCCATATTAGATGTCTGACGAGCAGGTGTACACATATATATATACACACACACACACACACACTGAGTGTAAAAAACATTTAGATCACCTGCTATGTCCTTGACATAGGTGACCAGGTGAATCCAGGTGAAAGCTATGATCCCTTATTGATGTCACTTGTTAAATCCACTTCAATCAGTGCAACTCAATATTAGGAAGGTGTTCTTAATTGTTTTGTACCCTCAGTGAGCTCCAAAAATATTGGGACAGTGACACATCTTTTGTTCTATTAGCTCTGTACTCCAGCACTTTGGATTTGAAATGATACAATGGCTATGAGATTAAAGTGTAGACTGTTCTAATGTGAGAGTATTTTCATCCATATSGGCTGAATTTAGAAATTACAGCACTTTTTGTATGTTTTGGTCCCAAATTCCAAGCTTGTGACTCTATAAACTTATTGGATGCATTTGCTGTTTGTTTTGGTTGTGTTTCAGATTATTTTGTGCCCAATAGAAGTTAATGGTAAATAATGTATTGTGGAACTTCAGAGTCACTTTTATTGTAAATAAGAATAGAATATGTTTCAAAACACTTCTACATTAATGTGGATGCTACCATGTTTACGGGTAACRCTGAATGAATCGTGAATAATGATGAGGAAGAAAGTTAGACGCATAAATATCATATCCCCKAAAATATGCTAACCTCCCTTGTTGTTGTAATGGTGAGAGGTTAGCATGTTTTAGGATTATGATATTTGTGCATTTGTAACTTTGTCACTCATCATTATTCATGAAATATATATATACAGTTGAAGTCGGAAGTTCACATACACTTAGGTTGGATTCATTAAAACTCGTTTTTCAACCACTCCACAAATGTATTGTTAACAAACTATAGTTTTGGCATGTCGGGTAGGACATCTACTTTGTGCATGACACAAGTAATTTTCCCAACAATTGTTTACAGACAGATTATTTCACTTATAATTCACTGTATCACAATTCCAGTAGGTCAGAAGTTTTCATACACTAAATTGACTGTGACTTTAAACAGCTTGGAAAATTCCAGAAAATGATGTCATGTCATTAGAAGCTTCTGATAGGCTAATTGACATTATTTGAGTCAATTGGAGGTGTACCTGTGSATGTARTTCAAGGCCTACCTTCAAACTCAGTGCCTCCTTGCTTGACATCATGGGAAAATCAAAAGAAAACAGCCTAGACCTCACGAGGCAGGAAAATTATGTGGAAATATTGTTATAACATTTCAAGTCATAGGTCAGGAAGTCAAAGCTTGGTCGCAAATGAGTCCTCCAAATGGYCAATGACTCCAAYCATACTTCCAAATTTGTGGCWAAATGGCTTAAGGACAACAAAGTCAAGGTATTGGAGTGGCCAACACTAAGCCCTGACCTCAATCCCATAGAAAATTTGTGGGCAGAACTGAAAAAGCGTGTGAGATCAAGGAGGCCTACAAACCTGACTCKGTTACACCAGCTCTGTCAGMAGGAATGGGCCGAAATTCACTCAAACGTATTGTGGGAAGCTTGTGGAAGGCTACCCGAAACGTTTGACCCAAGTTAAACAATTTAAAGGGAATGCTACCAAATACTAATTGAGTGTGTGCAAACMTCTGACCCACTGGGAATGTCATGAAAGAAATAAAAGCTGAAATAAATCATTCTCTCTATTATTCTGACATTTCACATTCTTAAAATAAAGTGGTGATCCTAACTGACCTAAAACAGGGATTTTGTACTCGTATTAAATGTCAGGAATTGTGAAAAACAAATTTTAAATGTATTTGGCTAAGGTGTATGTAAACTTCCAACTTCAACTGTATATTTCAGCAGGGGTGCCACCAGGGTTGGGTAGGTTACTTTCTAAATGTAATCGGTTACAGTTGCCTGACATCAGGCAAAGCCTCTATCAWCCCTTTTAATACAGTTTGGAAACCGTATGTGGCTTGTCCAGTGTTTGCTACACAGAGAGAATAACGTGTTGTATCTGCAAAACTTCACCTCAGCTCCGTCACAGACTGGTCTTCCCAGGCTGCCTGACTCTGCTGAGACCCCTGTCACCATCTGATCCTCCTAAGATGAGGCATGACAAAGAATTACCTTGGTGTACATTTATACATGATGGTATCCAAGAATATAATCAATGGTTCAATAATTGAAATGACCATCATTCCCAGATCTCAGACTGTAGCTTTAAGCTGCTGTCCTGTGGCTACTGTAGGTCTACCCATCAATTCAAGATGGAACTTTGTATCATTCACTGATATTGTTAATATACTGCAAAATTCACCTGAGCTCTGTAGATTGGTCTTCCCTGACCCATGTCACCATCTAATCCTGCTTAGACATGATGAGCAGTGTTGTGTACTGTCTGTGCACTAGAGGGCGGCATTCCCGGGGGATGCCTGCAGGACCTGACAGAGATCATTGCGGCGCGGTCTGCATTTTTCATGCTGCAGYRGTGACTTTGGGATGAAAATATTTTTCTTGTCCCACAGATTATTTGGAAACGGTCCTCTTTCTGCTTTGTATGCGTTAGCCTATTGTATTGTATTGTATTGTATTATTAACTTCTAATGGGCAGGTGGGACGGTAGCGTCCCACCTGGCCAACATCCAGTGAAATTGCAGAGCGCGAAATTCAAAAATACTAAATTCAAATAGTTAACATTCTTGAAAATATATGTGTTATACATCAAAATAAAGCTTAACTTCTTGTTAATCCAGCCGCTGTGTCAGATTTCAAAAAGGCTTTACCGCGAAAGTACACCATGCGATTATCTGAGGACAGCGCCCCGCATACAAACACATGAAAATKATTTTTCAACCAGGCAGGTGCGACACAAAAGTCAGAAATAGCGATATAATTAATGCCTTACATTTGAAGATCTTCTTCTGTTGGCACTCCAAAATGTCCCAGAAACATCACAAATGGTCCTTTTGTTCGATAATATCCTTCTTTATGTCCCCCCCCAAAAAATKTGCGTTTGATTCAGAAATACACCAGTTTCAACTCGCCCAACATGCCTACAAGTATCTAATAAGTTACCTGTAAACTTGGTCCAAACATTTCAAACAACGTTCCTAATCCAACCTCAGGTACCCTAAAACGTAAATAATCGATAAAATTTCAGACGGAATAAACWGTTTCTAATACCAGATAAAAACAATGTGAAGTGCTCTCCAGTTCACGCGCACCAAAACAGTAGAGCCCACCTGYAGTGACACTTACAATGAATAGGACTACTTCTTCATTTCTCAAAAGAAAAACATTGAACAATTTCTAAAGACTGTTGTCATCMAGTGGAAGCCATAGGAACTGCAACCAGGTTCCTAATAATAAGGGTATCCCATAGAAACCCATTGGAAAATCCTATGACCTCAWTTTRRCCCCCCCTGGATAGTTTGTCCTCGGGGTTTCGCCTGCCAAATCAGTTCTGTTATACTCACAGACATTAATTTAACAGTTTTAGAAACTTTAGAGTGTATTCTATCCAAATCTACCAATTATATGCATATCCTAGCTTCTGGGCCTGAGTAACAGGCAGGTTACTTTGGGCACGCTTTTKATCTGGATGTCAAAATAKTTCTCCCTACCCACATATTTTTTRGCATTACTCACACACTCAGAATATGGTGCTTCAACTTTAGTAGCCTACCTCTCCTAGTTGGACGTGAGAGTTCAAGTGRATCTAGTATGTGTGGTCTCATTGAAATAGACTAAGCTGCATACATGGGCAGAGAATCACGTGGCTGTTAACTTAAATATGATTAGACTGTAGTTTACTACATTGTCTGTAAATAAATATTGGTAATGGAACAAAGCGGAGGGCGCTCAACCAACGTGAGTTGAAGTGCAATCCAAAAATGTAATCATCACTGAAAAGAAAAAGGCACAATATACACATAGGTTAGGCTACTATGGTGAGCGAGGGTTGCACCTTTTCATTTTCAATAAGCATTGATTAACCATTTATTTGTCAATGCCTGCAAATCGTCCTCCTAAAAGGTAGGCTATATCCTATAGGACTCTGCAAAAAATAGCAAGTGTCGCTGTCATCATTCTTGCTGCTTCAAGTTCAGTAGCCATACAGTACCTGCGAGATCAGGTGTGCTTGTGGTCTCAAWTAAATAGAGTAGGCTATAGCCAATGCATGTGCAGAGAAGCACTGGGCAGTTATCTTTCCAAGAAAATGTACTTCCTAATTAGTTTACTACATTCCCTAGAAATAGGCCTAAATATTGATCACCCATATTTCTAGGTCTGAAAATCTTCCCACTCCTTAAAGGTAGGCCCAAAAATACTGTACATACAAGCAACTGCTGTTATGTAGTTATAATAGGGACCTCATATCGCAARCTGACAGACAGCTYGAGGCTAGAGCTGACCTGGCTATGGTAGCTACTAGCTAGTGCAGCTWATTAATTCACCTCAGTCYAGAGAGGATGAAACTTTAGCAAATGTTATATGTCAGTCACACTAGCTAATAGCTCAGCACTGCGAATAAACACTAGTTTGGTTTTTTTCTGTTAGGTTAAACAGCAGTTACCTTACCAGCTACATCAGTCAACTAAAGAGTCGCCAGTTTCTGCTCTGCTTGCTTTTACAACTTGGYAAAAAAGTGTAACACACTGACYGCAGCTGCCTCTGTTCAACTCTCTGGTGTTGGTCCAACCAGCCATCCAGTACCTTTGCCTTTTACACACCCTGTCCGCCCACTCTGTGGTGCCCGGATGGTCCTAAATCCAGCCTGCTGAACACTCAAAACAGCCTAGCGGACCGTTCTGAGGCATCCACGTCATCCTAAAGCACACCGTCGCCACTTTTTGTATCATATTGCAATGATAAAACTGGGGGGACAGAAATGTAATTTCAGAATGTAAATTTTTCCATTAGGTATTTATTGTGGAATTGTTAGATATTACTTGTTAGATATTGCTGCACGGTCAGTAATAGAAGCACAAGCATTTCGCTACACTCGCAATAACATCTGCTAAACACATATTGTGACCAATAAAATTTGATTCGATTTTATTTGAGTTTGAAATGCAATTCCAGAATGTAGGGACGACATGACCCCCCGTCCCCAGTGAAAGTTGCGTGCCTGTATTTCAGAAGAATTTACTTCAAAATATGGGGCTCAAAGGACAGAGCAAATTGATCAATAAATCGAACTAGTAAGATACATGTTTGTCAAAGGATGTTTTTGGCTCAGATCTGAGAGAACGATGGAATAAATTGCATCCAGTAGGGATTATTCAATGGTACTTTGTTTCTATAATAATTTCCAATATGGTATGTCAGGGCCTCCTTAACTGTTCTTCTGCTTCCAAGTCTAAACGACACAGAGGAAGCATGTTCTCTCTTTGTGTGGCCCCGTGCAAGTTTTAACAAAATTAACGTGGATAAACAGGAATTTCATGATTAGTTCCAGAGCTTAAAGAGGAGAGGAAGGCCCATCAATTATATCACCAATGTGCTAAATCTTTTTTATTAAATAAATCAAACTATTACACATCATAATGTATGTGCATTGCTTTGAGTATTGATTTTCTATGTATTTTTTCCTCAACAGGGATGCAGAGACGTTCTTGTTGGATTCCAAAAAGATCAAGGCCTCTGATGGGGGCTGGCTGGTCTTTGATATCACAGCTACCAGTAACCACTGGGTGCTGAACCCACTGCAGAACATGGGTCTGCAGCTCTCTGTTGAAACTATGGATGGTAATGGAAGCATTACTTTTCTTCAGCCTTTGTTGTTGCTGGGAATTACATATAGAAAAGCAAATGGCAGTTAAACTTTGTAGTTTACCCCTAAACTGGTCTTCCAAAGTCACACCCAAGTTCTTTGCCATCTTGTAGGTAGACACAGCTGTCCATAGAGGAGAGTTTAGGTCTTTATTGTCAGGGTTTGAGGTTGCGATGTTGATGTTTACCATGAAGAGATACATACGGTACCATATCATAACCTGTATGTCAGATYAGAGAAGGACAGACAGAGCTGTTTGCCTTCTGCATAGCAAAGGTAGGATAAGCCCTGTGAAGAGAAAACAGAGCCCTATGACTTGGTTGTGGTCTARAGAGAGAACAACAGGGGAGGAGAACTGAGCCCTGGGGAAAGGGGAAAGGGGGATACCTAGTCAATTGTACAACTGAATACCTTTAACTGAAATGTGTCTTCCGCATTTAACCCAACACCTGTTGCTTGACTTCATGGCTCCTAGGTGGTGCAGTGGTCTAAGCCACTGCATCTCAGTGCAAGAGGCATAACTGCAATCCCTGGTTCAAATCCAGGTTGCATCTCATCTGGCTGTGATTGGGAGTCCCATGGGGRGGTGCACAATTGGCCCAGTGTAGTCTGTGTTTGGCTGGGGTAGGCAGTCATTGTAAATAAGAATTAGTTCTTAACTGCCTTCCCTAGTTAAAAATAAACAAATGTTGATAGATTCTCTTCAAGTGTTTGTAGGGCATCCTGAGATGCACATTCCTCATAGAGGTGGGCTTCAGAGCAGGATCTGATGTTTCACATGCTTATAAAATGGCTGTTTTAGTAGTGAAGAATTTAAGTATGTTCATTTGGGATTTTTTTTCAGGAACAATGTTAATGTTAAAAATATATATATATTATTATATGCACAGTAAATTGAGCCATAATCCTTGCATCTATTTTTATGCTATTTATATTACGTTAACTGATGACATATGACCATAAATCAATAATAAAGCCTCTTTGTGGTCTGAGATTAGTGCAGTCAAGCCAAGTGTAACGGACCTTGCATATGCTCATATCAACAATGCAAGCTTACATGATGCAAGGATTTTTACCCTCTTTTGGTTGGTGCAATTAAAGAGCTTCATTCCCAAAAGCTTTATAWCCCTTTTCAGAAATGTTGGTAAATMAGCTTTTATTGTTGAAATAAATTATGAAAGAGATTGATATGATTTTTTAACTATCTAATCAATGACAGACATATATTTGTTTAYAATCTATCACTTGATAGATGTTTTTTTGCTAAATGCTATATATCTACCTCACTCTCAGGGAAATAAGTTGTACTCCTAGGTTTTAAACACATTTTTTGTACACAAATTTACAAATGATACATTTGTGACATCAACATAATTTAAGAATATATATTCTGTACAGTAATATGAGATATGTATGCAGATGCTCTTATCCACAGCAACTTACAGTTAGTGCATTCATCTTAAGATAGCTAGGTAAGACAGCCACATATCACAGTCAAATGTGACCCATTTCAGGAAACTAGGCATATGTCGCGGGTCACTACTTCACAGGAGAGCCATTTGAACGTAKARWTTTTTTATCAAAATGCGTTCTTGGCAGAAATGCCTTCTCGAACATGTGAGCTTTCATGTGGCTTAATAACAAACGTGTATGTCATCTGTAAATACAAATAAATTGTTAAATACGGACTAGTTGGTTGAGACACAGAAAAATGAGCAAACTTCCCACAGCCATGATTGGCTGAGATAATGGTGGGCTGGCTTGCCGAGAGATGAGTTGGGATTGTTCTGCCATATGAACTCAGCAAAAAGTAACGTCCTCTCACCTTCAACAGAATTTATTTTCAGCAAACTTAACGTGTAAATATTGTATAACATAACAAGATTCAACAACTGCGACATAAACTGAACAAGTTCTACAGACATGTGACTAACAGAAATGGAATAATGTGTCCCTGAACAAACGGGGTCAAAATCAAAAGTAACAGTCAGTATGGTGTGGCCACCAGCTGCATTAATTACTGCAGTGCATCTCCTCTTCATGACTGCACCAGATTGCCAGTTCTTGCTGTGAGATGTTACCCCACTCTTCCACCAAGGCACCTGCAAGTTCTCGGACATTTCTGGGGGAATGGCCCTAGCCCTCACCCTCCGATCCAACAGGTCCAGATGTCTCAATGGGATTGAAATCCGGGCTCTTCGCTGGCCATGGCAGAACACATTCCTGTCTTGCAGGAAATCACACAAAGAACGCGCAGTATGGCTGGTGGCATTGTCATGCTGGAGGGTCATGTCAGGATGAGCCTGCAGGAAGGGTACCACATGAGGGAGGAGGATGTCTTCCCTGTAATGCACAGCTTGAGATTGCCTGCAATGACAAACAAATTCAGTCTGATGAAGCTGTACACATCGCCCAGACCATGACTGACCCTCCACCTCCAAATCGATTCCGCTCCAGAGTACAGGCCTCGGTGTAGCGCTCATTCCTTCGACGATAAACGTGAATCGACCATCACCCAGGTGAGACAAAAAGTGGCTCGTCAGTGAAGGCACTTTTTGCCAGTCCTGTCTGGTCCAGCGACGGTGGGTTTGTGCCCAATAAGCGACGTTGTTTGCCGTGATGAAGGTCTGGTGAGGAGCTGCCTTACAACAGGCCTACAAGTCCTCAGTCCAGCCTCTCTCAGCCTACTGCGGACAGTCTGAGCACTGATGGAGGGATTGTGCATTCCTGGTGTAACTCAGGCAGTTGTTGTTGCCATCCTATACCTGTCCCGCAGGTGTGATGTTCGAATGTACCGATCCTGTGCAGATGTTGTTACACGTGGTCTGCCACTGCGAGYATGATCAGCTGTCCGTCCTGTCTCCTTGTAGCGCTGTCTTAGGCGTCTCACAGTACGGAGATTACAATTTATAGCCCTGGCCACATCTGCAGTCCTCATGCCTCCTTGCAGCATGACTAAGGCACGTTCATGCAGATGAGCAAGGACCCTGGGCATCTTTCTTTTGGTGTTTTTAGAGTCAGTAGAAAGGCCTCTTTAGTGTTCTAAGTTTTCATAACTGTGACCTTAATTGCCTACCATCTGTAAGCTATTAGTGTCTTAACGACCGTTCAACAGGTTCATGTTCATTAATTGCTTATGGTTCATTGAACAAGCATGGGAAACAGTGTTTAAACCCTTTACAATGAAGATCTGTGAAGTTATTTGGATTTTTACGTCCCTTTTTACGTCCCTTTTTTACGTCCCTTTTTACCTGAAAAAGGGACGTTTTTAGCGCGCTTCTGTCTATTTGAGCTGGTCAATATGTCCAAGTAATCCTGTCTAGCGTGGCTTTTTTAAGTGTATCATGTATTAAAACTGCATAAGTGTTGCTCTCCACTTTCTGGAGGACTGAGTTTTGAAATCAGTGGAATATAATAGCTAAGGAGATTGAGAAAACACCTGTCTCGTTATTACATCTTCAACCTAAGGGCAACCATGGCATCCGACAGGAGACGCTTCCAACCATGAATAATGTAAGATAAGATATTAAGATATTCTAGCTAGCTACATTTTCAGATATTACACATWTCTAATTTTGACAGAAAGAGCCATCAGAATGTTCGGATCAACCCTACTAATTGGCCAAAGCATCCGGTGTGCACTCTGAACGCGAAATGCTCTGAATTTACTAACGGACAGTCTGACAACACAGTTGCAGTCTCCAATGCTCTGGATAACATAACAGCCTAACCAGCTTTGCTAGGGTGAGTAATGTTCAGTGAGKTGTTCTCTCTCAGTTAAGTAGCTAACAAGTTAGCTTGGGTGCTTGACTGCTGCTGTTAGTACATTCGCAACAACCCTTAAGAGCTGGGTGGGGCTAAAGCTGAAGAGGGTGTGAATGATGCTGAATGGGTGTAGACAAAGAAGGGRTCTCCAATAGTAGTATCAAAATATTTAAAGGCTATTGTCTCAAAAGAGAGTTTATCAACTTTCAAAGCAAAATTACTTTCCCATTGTTCCTCAACTGTAGTATATGATGTACCATTTTGTAGCTCTGAGTCTCTACTTTTATCCAATGTACAAAACACAATCTTAAATTTTGCTACATAAGACTGATTTAAGCTGGTCGGTCACAAATATACATGATACGAACATACCATTGGGCTAAGGAGTATTGGTGTCTCTGAGGGGTCTTTGTCCTTGTTTGCTAACTACCTCTCTCAAAGAGTGCAGTGTATAAAATCTGAATATCTACTGTCTCAGCCACTGCCTGTCACCAAAGGTATACCCCAAGGCTCGATCCTAGGCCCCATGCTCTTCTCAATTTACATCAACAACATAGCTCAGGTAGTAGGAAGCTCTCTCATCCAATTATATGCAGATGATACAGTCTTATACTCAGCTYGCCCCTCCCCGGATTTTGTGTCCAAAAAGCTTTATCTGCCCTTAAAACAAAGGTCATYTGGTTTGGTAAAAAGAAAGCCCSTCTCCCCACAGGTGTGATTACTACCTCTGAGGGTTTAGAGCTTGAAGTAGTCACCTCATACAAGTACTTGGGAGTATGGCTAGATGGTACACTGTCCTTCTCTCAGKACATATCAAAACTGCAGGCTAAAGTTAAATCTAGACTTGGTTTCTTCTATCGTAATCGCTCCTCTTTCACCCCTGCTGCCAAACTAACCCTGATTCAGATGACCATCCTACCCATGCTAGATTACGGAGATGTAATTTATAGATCGGCAGGTAATGGTGCTCTCGAGCGGCTAGATGTTCTTTACCATTCGGCCATCAGATTTGCCACRAATGCTGCTTGTAGGACACATCACTCTGTATACCCGTCGCAAGACCCACTGGTTGAAGCTTATCTATAAAACCCTCTTAGTGCTCTCTCCCCCCTATCTGAGATATCTACTGCAGCCCTCATCCTCCACTTACAACACCCGCAATGCCAGTCACATTCTGTTAAAGGTCCCCAAAGCACACCCATCCCTGGGTCGCTCGTCTTTTCAGTTCGCTTCAGCTAGCGACTGGAACAAGCTGCAACAAACACTCAAACTGGACAGTTTTATCTCAATCTCTTCATTCAAATACTCAATCATGGACACTCTTACTGACAGTTGTGGCTGCTTTGCGTGATGTATTGTTGTCTCTACCTTCTTGCCCTTTGTGCTGTTGTCTGTGCCAATAATGTTTGTACCCTGTTTTGTCCTGCTACCATGTTGTGCTGTTGCCATGTTGTGTTGCAACCATGTTGTTGTCATGTGTTGCTGCCATGCTATGTTGTTGTCTTAGGTCTCTCTTATGTAGTGTTGTGTTGTCTCTCTTGTCGTGTTGTGTGCTTTGTCCTATGTTTTTATTATATTATGTTTATTTTAATTCAGCCTCATCCCCGCAGGAGGTCTTTTGCCTTTTGGTAGGCCGTCAATGTAAACTTGCCAAGTTAAATGTTGCGAACTTAAAGGTTAAATAAAAAATAAAAAATCCAGCTAAAAACGTATACGTTTTAGCGTTTCTCCAAAAAATATCAAATATATGGAGTTGAAGTCGGAAGTTACATGCACTTAGGTTAGAGTCATTAAACTCGTTTCTCAACCTCTCACAAAATTTCTTGTTAACTAACTATAGTTTTGGCAAGTCGTTAGGACATCTACTTTGTGCATGACACAAGTAATTTCCAACCATTGCTTACAGACAGATTATTTCACTTATAATTCCCTGTATCACAATTCCAGTGGGTCAGAAGTTTACATACACTAAGTTGTCTGTGCCTTTAAACAGCTTGGAAAATTACAGAAAATTAGTTCATGGCTTTAGAAGCTTCTGATAGGCTTAATTGACATCATTTGAGTCAATTGGAGGTGTACCTGTGGATGTATTTCAGGCCTACCTTCAAACTCAGTGCCTATTTGATTGACATCCTGGGAAAATCAAAGAAATCAGCCAAGACCTCAGAAAAAAAATGTGTAGACCTCCACAAGTCTGGTTCTCCTTGGAGCAAATTTCCAAACGCCTGAAGGTGCCACGTCATCTGTACAACAATAGTAGCAATATAAAACACCAAGGACCACGCAGCCGTCATACCCGCTCAGGGAGGAGACGCTTTCTGTCTCCTAGAGATGAACGTACTTTGTGCGGAAAGTGTGAATCAATCCCAGAACAACACCAAAGGACGTGTGAAGATGCTGGAG